>NW_020897695.1:6435582-6468126 GCF_003984885.1 Neopelma chrysocephalum | reverse complement strand
CAGGGTGTTTTCCAATCTGTTCCTTGAAGTGGCTGTGTCCAAGGCTACTACAGGGGGAGCTAAAATCAGAGTACTGCTTATGAAATTAGTTATTTCCAAGTATTTTTATCTGAACAAAAAAAAAAAAAGAGAGAGATATTATTTTTTTCCCTGGATTGATGAATTTGTGGGGGAAAAGGACAGAATTTACCTTCTTCCCATTTCCTTCTTTAGGTGACCGTATACATAACTGACCAAGGCATCCTTCCTCTAAAGTCTGAGCTCTTTAGTTTTGCAACACTGCTAGTACGGAGAAGGATCCCAGATTCCTCATTCGAGCCGCAAGCACATGGACTAGAATTAAACTGCAAGAAAATGGGCTGTTTTTCAAGGATCATTATAGTAAATTTTTCTAATCTGTGCCAGCACTGTTCTGAGACTACAGCAGGACTTCATGATGAAGTCCCTCACTACTGACTTAGGCAAACTTGACTGTAATAATAGTCCATATAATTTCAGAGACTAAACAAATGCTGTGAATAATAGATTTGGTTGTTATGTCTGAAGTT
Organism: Neopelma chrysocephalum; assembly: GCF_003984885.1. Lineage (NCBI taxonomy): Eukaryota > Metazoa > Chordata > Aves > Passeriformes > Pipridae > Neopelma > Neopelma chrysocephalum. Next base: position 6,467,578 of record NW_020897695.1, on the reverse strand, counting down.
ATATCTAGAAAGTGAATTGAATGTGTCACTAGATCAAGAAAGCATTAGACTACCAAAATTTTTTTTCTCATCAACTTTTGTCTGAAAGTTTGTTACCAGGGATCCAGGCTTTACTGCCTGTGTGACAGATGTTTTTATCAGCACTTGGGGAAAAGTCAAAGTGGAAAAAATTATGAGGCTTGTGTCTGTAGCATTTTATGGATTGACATAAGGTTTATTATTGTTTAGCAATATTAAGGGGCTGACATGAAGAGAGAGATTTATTGGAACTGTTCTAATACCAAGATGCTTCCACAAACACAAAAATAGATTTCAGACCCGAAGGGTCTCCAGGCTTATTTCAATGTCATGTGCAAATTTGGCAGTCCTCTTCGATTTGATTTATCTGCTCTCTTGCTGAGTCTGTAGTCTCTAAGACTGGCTCCTTGCTGGTTATCATAGCACTATGGATTTCACTTGCTGTAAATGGGAGAACAATTTATATAATGTTTTCATAAAACATGATTTTATTATTAATTTATTGTTTATATAATATGAATTATAAGAGTAGTTATTAATAATTATTTCCTTTAAATGACATAAAATCTTTAATTTCTTTTTTTTTTTGAAATTACCATTTCTAGAATTTTTTTTTAACCGCACCAACTACAAAAAGACTAAACAAAACAACGGAAATATAAATAAATATAATCTGACAAAAGAACATGTAACTTAGGCTATTATTTTCTCTTCCTCTAAATATAAAACAGATTTCACATACCTTTCCTGTGTTTGTCTAGACTTTTCTTCCATAAAACCTATGACTACAAGGACTTGCAGACCTCATGCAAGAATTATTTTTGATCAAAAATTTCACTAACAACTAGTGATTATTTTGTTAGCTGCATGGAGACCTGTGAAACCAATGGCCATTTCTGAAAATTGATGTCTGTCAGAGGTAATGTTTATCTAGTGTACTTCTGGTATTTTCTACCTCTCACCATTTTTGCACTATCTGATTTTCACTTCCACTTGAAACATTTTTGAAAGTTATCTTTTTGGAAGTTATCTCTGGGTTAGGCATGCAACTGTTGTTGTATACTGTCTTCTATAAAACTGTGCCTAAAAAGAAAACTACTGATTTTCAGCTTTCTGCTCTGAGCATAAGGCAGCACCTTCACTGTCTCAGTATAAAGTCCAGTTTCTATTCCCTTGTACATGGCAACAAGGGGAAGTAAAACAGTTTTAAAAGCCTAAATATATGTTTGAAATGGCAAGAACGGATGGGGAAGCAGGTAGTGTGGGGATACTTACTTGATATATTTAATCTCTGATCTATTGACCCAAGATGGAACATTTCCATTTAATGACTTTTTTCTTGTGCTGATGACCTAACTGAATTTATTGTCTGTAAATCCTTCCTTAGAAGTCACCTCCACCCTGATGTATACACTGACCTTTGCAAGGCAGCTGAGTTGGGTTCTCTTACCTAATTTAGTCATCTAAATGGCATTTAAGCACTAAATATAGACTAGTTACCTAGTTGCCTACTGCAGCCAATGGACACAACCACGTGCAGAAAATGATTCATCACGCTTTAAAATATGTTGGATGAATGGCCCATTTCATGAATCTGTCAGTCTCCATGGACTATGGCAGCAGCTGAGGTGTCTAAGACCAAATGCCTTACTTTTACACAACTAAAGTTAGGTGACCTAAATCCCACTTCTGGTGTTTGCATTCAATTTCCTGTCTTTTCTGAAATAGTCTTATTGTTTCTTTGCTATTTTATCTTGTCTGTAACATTATAATACCTTGTTTATTGTTGACATGTTCTGGTTTGGGGGTTTTTTAATCCTACATATAAATTTTAAGCTCTTTGGAGTAGCAACATGGAGAAGTCCACAGGGTTTACGAACCCCTCCAGAAAAAAAAAGCCAACCTCCAAAAAAAAAAAAAGGAATAATTTGGTACCAACAAAGAATCATTTAACACATGTCCTTTAAACAATCTATAACTGCTAATTTACACAGTAGAATTTACGATATATGTTCATGAAACCCCCCCATGAATAATTTAAAAACTGATGCTTATTCTCCCAGTTAGTACTACTGAGGGCAATGGAAAGATTTATATAAATAAGTGTTTGAAGTGAGAAGACATGCAAATATAGGAATTACTCAGATCAGTAAGATTTGCTGAATTGAACCTTCAATTTACCATCTGCAAATGTGGGCCAATGAAGATGTAGTAATATTGGCTACCCAATAGTTATAACTCCAGATTATGTGATAGCCCATAATCGAATAAATGCATGGTATTTCTGAAGGATTGTGAAGGGGTATAGAAAGATTGCTTTCTTTACTGATCTTTTAGTGAAATTTCACATATTTGAACATTGTATAATTGCAAGGTACATTTATTCCTATTCTTCCCCTTTAATTAAAACTTACAAAGGTGGAAACCAGAAACAATATCTCTAAGTACATTAAATAGGAAATTCTTGGCAACTGATAGGATCAAACCTTCAAGAGTGAAAAATAAGTGTCCTCTTCAGAATGACTAAGGCTATAACAGCTTCTGAAGTTGTTGATTTAAACAACCCATGATAACACCGTACTCCTACACTAAACCTACTGGATTTCAACAGTTCCCATTCCAGCCTGTAAAATATATCCACATTGTGCCAACTCTTGAGGAGATCCTTCTAATACCATTATACCTAGCTTAGTCTTTTCTCAGATTTTCTCATTATAATTCAGAATTTCATAATTTTAGTTGTTTGCAGTGAATGCTTTGGACTGTTGGAATAAAAAGAAGCTTTGTTTCATAGAATCATTTGTTTCATATGCTTGAAAGAGAGTTATCCTGGGAGGAGTTTGAAGCAGACTCAGAAACAGTAGTTTCTTCCACTACATCACATGTGAAGAAGTAACCCAGGGAGTAACTTCCTTCCTTGATGAGAATGAGGCAAGATTTTTGTGGAGCGCTGAATCACTGCCAGCTCTCAAAATTTCTCAGCAGCTACTGTCCATCCTCAGCATTAAACATGTAGCTGCACATGCTGTTGAACGCATCATTTAAGATTAGTTCTATGAAGTAATTTCTATCAGCTCCAATGGGGACTAGATATTACCCATAATTAAATAAAAATAGTAACCGTCTTGACTTCTTATTGAGTATTTTAAATATCGTATTACTCAGCTTTGCAAGAAGAGTTTGCAAATATTGAAATAATAGGTTACTATCGATTTGATTGAAACATTTAGTAATAAATATGTCTGTATATTTAAAATCCCTAAATCAAACTGGTACTTTTCATGAGTTCAGTTCAGAGACTTTGTGTTTGCCTCCACAGGAATATTTGAAATCAAATCTCACAAACTTCATGCTGATGCTGGTTTTTACAAAGTAATCTAAGACTATGTTATTGGGGAAATCTCTTAGAACAGAATCATAGAATGATAGAATCATTTATGTTGAAAAAGACCCTCAAGATCATCAAGTCCAGCTGAGTGCAAACTTGGACATCAAGTCCAAATTTGTCTGTTTTGCTAGAGTGTCATTTTTTATTTTCCATTATGTGGGGAGCTGGATCAGTCATTGATGTCCACAGGACAAAATTCACAGTGGTCAGTGAATCAAAAAAGAATTTTAGGATCTTCTCTTTGGCTTGTTCATACTGGTTGAAAACTTTTAATCTCCTGAGGCTCGGTAGATGAATTCATGACCAGTTCTCAGAAAAGTTGCTGATGTGCAGCCACACGGTCCTTGGCCTAAGTGTCCAGGTTTTTGTGGAAACAGAATGAATGTTCACCACATGGAAAAGTGTTGCTGTGGTCCTAAGTCCCACCTCTGATTTGGGTGATTGCAGAACCAGAATTGTGGGGTTTGGGCAAAGTGCTGTGTGAGAAACTCTCTCTCCTTTTCCTCATTTCTTTAAATTCTCATGCTGCTGCCAAGTCAAGTTGTTTGAAATACGTTCTTTGTTGTTCAAGTAATCCTTGCAGGATTTTCTTATTTAATAATTTGATTGCCTTATATTTACTTTTGCATTTATAAATGATCCATCTATTTTTAATTTAGGTAATGCAGTTCCTTCCACACTGAGCCATCTCATTTTATGCATAGGTACATAGATCAGCAGAAATATTAAAATATTCATAAGATTCTCTAGTTGTTTTTTCCTAGGCTGTGAATCAGCCCCTGATAAAAAGGACATGATCCTGCTTCTGTTTAAATCAACAGAATAACTTTTAATTCCCCTTGGACAGAGATGAGCTCATTATGATACTTAGAAAAGTTCGTTTTGCTTTTTTTCCCTAGCAAAGTATGTGTTTTCCTGTCCTTCCGTAAGACCAAAGTATTTGCCAATATTTAAACTTTATTTATGCAAAGTTCCCACAAGTAAACGTGTCAGTATAAGACCTACTGGCTTTTTTTAATCATGGCTAGGCTTCGCGAATGAAGATTTGGGAAGGGCTCTACCCACGTTTCTTGCAAGCGCGTTGGTGGCTAAAAAGGCCACGAGAGAGGCATGTCCGGTTGCAAAAGACACAGCAGAAAGACTCCTTAGATCGTATACTCTGCAAGGCACGATGCTTTCTGCGTTGTCTTTTCTCCTCAAGGGTGATCCTGCGTGTTTTCTCAAAAGCATCAGCAGCGTTATAGATGGTGTGTCTCCAGGCCTCCCGATGGGAAGCCAGAGTAGACCAGTTATGGTGATCAATATGCCCGAGGCTGAGTTGTTGCTTCAGGGAGTCCTTGTATCTTTTCTTCGGGGCTCCTCTCTTGCGGCAGCCGGTGGCAAGTTCACCATAAAGCAAGATCTTAGGGAGGCGGTGGTCCTTCATCCTGGAGACGTGCCCTGCCCATCGCAACTGCGTTCTCAGTAGCATGGCCTCAATACTTGTGATTGCTGCCTGTTCCAGAACAGATGTATTGGTCACATAGTCTGACCAGTGAATGTTTAGGATTGTGCGAAGGCAGCGTTGATGGAAGCGTTCTAGGAGACGCAAGTGATGGCGGTAGATGACCCATGATTCGGAACCATATAAAAGAGTAGACAGCACTATGGCTCTGTAAACACTGATCTTGGTACTTTTCTTCAAGTGTTTATTATGCCATACTCTTTTATGGAGTTTTCCAAAAGCACAATATGCCTTCGTTAACCTGTTGTCTATCTCCCCGTCAATCTTACCATCCGAGGAAATGAGGCTGCCTAGGTAATTAAACTGTTGGACTGATTTGAGCACTGATTGACCGATGGTGATGTGGGGATGATGGAGGACTTCCTGAGCTGCCGGTTGATGGAGAACTTCTGTCTTCTTTAAGCTGACTTCCAGCCCAAAGAGCTCAGCAGCATCTGCAAAGCAGGATGTTAAATGCTGGAAAAAAACACAAATCAAACATATTTTGCTTTCTGTTAAAGAAAAGCAATAAACACTATTCCTTAGCTTCTCCTGTGAATACCTTAGTGTCCAGGGGTTATCCTTCAGGGCAGTAGGATGGCTGTGAAGAGGCCCAAGCTGCTGCCTGTGAGAGGTTGGTTAAGATTGGCTGCAATCCAGCAGAGGGGGAAGCTGTGAGGGATGGTCCCTCCGTAAACAATTCCAGATGGATTTTTGTGTGGGGCAGTACAAAGAAGGCTATAATCTCCCTGACAAATCCACTATGATCTTCCTTGGTCAATGCCTTGATCTGCACTTTTTCCTTTTTATTTCTCCTCTGTCATATTAGGACTTAAAGTGGAATAACCGATACATTCCAAATACAGTGCATGAAACCTCCCTGCCAAGTCCCAAACAAACAAAATTACAAGGTCTGGTGAAATCTTACCCTTCTTAGTTATTAGATCTGTCAAATGAATCATGCTTCTGGGGAATCAGATGTTGTTAGGACTTAAACATATATAGCTGTAAATGCAGAAAAATAATACATCAGAATAAAAGTTTGCTGTTTAATGAATTTGAGCACATGATTTCTGCAACCTGTCCTGTATACAAAATGTAGGAATAACGCAAATGTAGCATGACACAGATAATAACAATCATAACCCATGCTAAGCCATTATATGACAAATGCAATATATAATTAATAGTGACCCATCTCTTGTGGAAGGAGGTCCTGTTTTGGATGATTTCCAAGTCATTTTTTGTGTCCCTAGGCACAGACTCACTGCAGAGTGTCACAAAGATTTCTTGCTTCAGAAGCAGGAGGGATAAAACAATGTTAAAAAAACAATTTTAAAGCACTTGATACAGTTAAGCTTAGGACAGATCCATTTTGTAAAATTCACAAAGGAAAAAAGCATGTATTGAAATATTTTCCTGCACTTCCTTTGATTGTTGACTTCATTCAGGGGTTTTCTTTTTATCTGCTCTGATGTGTGAAACATAAATAAATATATGACTGAGCAAATATTAACATTGTAACCAAATTAAAAGAATTGTCAGCAATTACCATTGGATTTCTCTTAATTTGCAAATTTAGTACTACCTCTGAAGAAAACAGAGGCAAATCCTGTTTGTAGCATTTTTTAGGAAATAAAGCCCATTGCAAGAATCCCTTGTACAGCAAAGCTTCAGATGGAAATGAGGAACACAGCCTGACTCTAATCCAATTTTGAGGCCTTCTCCTACAAATAACTGGGGAGTACTGGAAATGTTCAGCCCGTTGATAGTACTTGGTATCTAATTCAACAGCCACATTGTAATTTAAGCACATGAGAGCTCTAATTTCTTACAGTATATGCCATATAGAATAGGCTGGGCAAACCTGCCCTGAATAATTGAGGGAGTGACAGAAGTCCATAATTGAGTGACAGAAGTCCATAATCTGCTACTTTTGCTAAGTTTAAGTGGTGCCTTATTTTAGAAATATCCCTCTGCAGCCAATGCTCTTATGCATATCCCTGCTGGAAGCTGTACGCCCGTACTCTATCGTGATAGACCAGACAGGTCTGTGTTCCAAGGATAAGCACGTAACTACCCCCAGTCTTGATGCAATGGCACCATGTCAGTTAATCTGCTGAGGTGATGACATCAAGCTACTAGGGAATCTTTCATCTCTTCCCTATGCTGTCTGCTACAGACAGGAACAGAATTTAGTAGTCCTGGCTACCAGCATCCCATGGGTGGCAAGCTGCATTGCAGAGCTGGGTGGAGAAGTGCACCCAGCTTTTGCCACCCGCTGCTGGAATCAGTGCAGGTATGGCCATTGTGTACAGCTGTCAGTCTGCTCCCATAGAAAAAAAATACCAATATAACCCCAAACTTTCCCAAGCTTTTAAAGTAAAAGAAAGAAACCTCACAAACCCCTACAAATGAAAAAGTAAAACAAGAAAAAGCCCCCCTAAGACATTTAACAGGCAACTAAAATATTTTTTCTAGACACCCACTATTGGATGCACAACAGCTGAGAAGGACGACATGCAACACATTGTGGCATTTCATATCTTTAATTGTATTTCCACTTCAGAACAGAGAGTGACTTGGATTTTGTGTGGGGTTTTTTTTCAGCTTGACTCTGACTAGTAAATTTCTTTCTGCTACAAAATGTTCTCTGATGCTCCTTATTGTACTAACTACCCTTACATTGTCTTTTTCTGAATCTGTTATGTTGTAAAATCCATTAACAAGAATGATGCTCCTTCTTCACCGTTAAATTCATTAAACCCAAGAGACTTAATCTGTGTAGGAAATATTAGTTTCAAAGGAATTTAAAGTTCTAAGTCTTAATTTATGTTTTGTTTGTCTTCCACCTGATATAATACTGATATCTTCTTATTGGAAAAGTGTCAGGAGACCTTGATGATGTAGTTTGTATTTCCATTAATTCATTCTTCCCAGATCAATTATTGCCAGAACTTCTCAGTCACTGCCTTTATTAACTCAGTTAAATTTCTCCTTTGGGTCATTGTCCAGTAGTTTGTCCAGCTCACTGAGCCGCTGGCAGACAGAAGGATCCAGTGTCCAGAAGAGTACTCTAGCAGGGAAGATGATAAAATCATAACATTTGTGGAATTACACTTTTTTTTTTAATTGAGAAACAGGTTTACGAAAACCGGTCACTGTGGACGCATTTGCCTCAGAACACAAAGGACAAAACAACTCAGTTTACTAAAATAATTTGTTTAGGTCTGACTAGTTATTTTTAAAGTCAATTTTTCTTTGGACGTAAAGCTTCTATTCACAAGAACAACCATAGCTTGCTCTGTTAGTGAGGGGTGGTGCAGCATCCCTCCTGCTCAGCAGGACCCATTGAGAGGCTTAATGTTATCTTCTTATTTGTATTTACTACACAGATAAAAGCTTCCTTCCCATCTAAATCTTCTCCCACCTTGTTCTCACAAGTCTGCATAATGAGATTAATAAATAAAGCTTCAAAAGGTAGCCAGATCGATAAGACTTTGTACTCCTCAGCTTTTGATTGTGGTGAAGCAAGTCCATGGTCAGCTATGGTGAACCAGCAAGCTCCTGGTGCTTCAGATGGAGCAGGTCCCAGACACTACATAGCACCTTAAATTACAAATCTATTTTCCAAAAAATGATGCTAGAAAAATGATACAACCAAGTTACAGTTTTATATTGTTCTGATTCGTTCCAGACAAAACATATCAAATTTACAAGTGGAAAGGAAAGCTATCTCCCTTCTAAGTCCTAATGTATTAACTTGCCAATACTTGGCTCAATCAGCTTGCTTAGAAGCTGAATGTCGTTTTTGGATTCCTTCTCTTGTTTTTCCAGTGTGTTGCAATGAACAGGCCAGTTCTGCCACCAGAAACACTTGGCAATCAGATTGTCTTCAGTAGCTTTGCACACATACAGTGGATTCTGACATCGTACAAGAGAAATAAAAGAAACCATTTCACTTCTTCTGGTTTATGCAGAGCTAATGGGAGTTAAAAATAAACTCCCAAACCTCCAGGCAAGCAAATCAACATGAACACACATGGACCAAGGCTGCAGCAATAATGGCCAAACTTCTGAAGGATCCTATGGGAAGCTGCACTGCCTCTAAAAGCAACGGGAAGCTCTTCCTAAGGCACAGGCAGTCTCCCCCTAACCCCCTCATTGCTTCTCAAATTGCTCTGCTGAATGTCTGGTCAACTCAGCAAGGCTGGATCAGACTTTTCCTGGAGAACTGGCCCACACTATACATTCATCTTGGCACCCATTCAGCCTGCAGTCTTTCTTCCCTGATTGCCAAAAAGCATGCTAGTAATTCAGATACACTGGTGGGTCTGGGATATGAATAGCTGGCCACTGGGAACAGTATAAGAACTTTATTGTCTTCCATAGCCTATCATAAACCGAAAATGATTCGCCACATGTAACTGAGCTGGTTTTGGATTTTAAATCCTAAGACATCAAGTCTTCCAATCTAATTCTATTACATTTTTTTCTTTCCATTGCTCTGGAAGAGAAAAAAAAAAAGGCTTCATTCCAGCACAACAAAAAAACTCCAGGGGTTATCAAGAGGCAGTTCATTGTTTGTGGCAAACTTATGCAGTCCTTAAGTATACAGTCAGCACACCACTGAAATTGGGTCATTTCTGTATGTCCGTTGGGATAAGGAATTTAGCAAGTTAGTCAGATGGAGAGTTATGCAAAGATGGCTAAAAAAGCCATGCTTTTGTAGACTGCTTCAAAAACCACATTCAAAATTTGCAATTCATTCAAAAGCTGACCAGAGAGATATGGGGAAATAACATAGTTAAAAATTAAAACATTGGAAGACAGATTGGATTTTCTTCAACAGTGTGATGAAGAACTGACAGTGAGAGTTGACTCTTGGTGGATTCTGCTGTATAACGCTCTCAAAGCCATTAAAAGAACTGTTGAAAAATTAACCACCACACAGGAGTTCAAGAAATCTCTCAACCATGTGCTTATTTTTCCATCGTGACACAGCTTTACGCATGCAAGAGAAAGAAGCAATCTACCATTTTGTTTAAAATAACAGACTCCCCAGAAGCCCTAGCTTTTATATAATCTAAAAATAGCAATATTAAAAAAACTATCCATCCATTTCTCCAACTGCAGTTCTTCTAGCACAGTTGTGTGTCTTACAAGCCTGCAGAAGAAGAGGCTACTCCTCTCATAACTGTCAAAGATACAGGCAAATTTATGGATAATGCGATTGCTGCGGCAGGCACATACAGCAACATGGAAATCAGTTGAGCTTTGTCCTTTTGAGATGTCTCATTCTAGGCAAGAACTGTCTTGTTTTTCTTCACCTCACCTTCTTATGCTCTTTCACAGCCTTCAGTACATACCTGAGTATCCTTCAGGTGTTCATCTCCTTACTCTTTTGACACGTTGGCAGCTGTTAGGTACAAACCATTTCTTTTGGTGGAAGAAGGAACAGCTCTTCCAGTTCATCATAAAATTACAGCAGAAACCTGTGTGGACAAAGTTGGGTACTGCCCACCCACCCTGCTTTTAGTCAGTGACAACATTTCCTCTGTTCCTCCTTATTTTCCTTTGTTCCTAATTCACCCATATGTTTGTGTTTTGTCCATGTAAGTGAAGCTAGCAGGAGGATTGCTGCTAACTTCAGTGGGATTGAAATTTAACCCGCTACATTTCTACTTGTAACATTAAGTGAAAGAACTGGAATTTCAGCAGTGCTTTTACAGAGAGAGATGCATCCTTGGGTTAAGATCACTTTGGTGAAATTCAAGCCCGTTGCAGTCAATGTGGTAGCTATTTTTTTCACTACGCCTGTTTAGCCCACACTTGAGAAAAAAACACACACAGAAACTGAGGAATAATTTATTTAGAATAAACTACAGTTGAAGGAATTGATGGTGGAAACTACAAAATTGTTTGTATTCTTGGTCACGACTATAAAAGCTGCCTCCAGAATGGCATAGCATAGAAATAATACTATACTTTTTGTCTTTTTCTCTTTTCTCTATAGCAGTCTTTGCAGTAATACTCTCAATGAGTTGAAAATGCAGCAGCAGTGTATTATAATACTATTTTGAGTATAAAGGAAAAGCATCTGCTGTCAGTATTAACTTTTGTTTATTACTGTGAAAAAAAACTACAGTAGCATGTCATGCAGATCTAATTTGAAAATTATGTGTTGAAATTATTACATAATTTCTTTTGTTTCCACCCTGTTCAGATGTTCTATGACTATTTATGTGTATTTTGTTTTGAAGAGTTTATAAGACTGTTTACAAGGCTTTGTTTGATTATTGTGTAGCGAGGTACTAGGCACCAGAACTGACTTTACCTCCATTCCTCACCACCACGTTGTGCTATGAGTAGGTTTGAATTTCAGAAAATTTTAATTGTTTCTGTGGTCTTTGCTGTGTAGATAATGCAGTGCATTCATTTGCTCTTTAAATTCACTGATTTATCTGCTTATTAGATTTTAGCACCAGACTGAAGTTGCACCTAAATTTCTTAAATAGGTATACTTATTGGCTTTTCTTTTTTTTGTTGCTTTTAAATGGTTTCACTTCCTTTCTCAGGGAAAACAAGAAACAGAAGGAATTAAAAGCCTATGTAAGAACACAGAGGAAGGTGGTAGCAGTCCCAGTAGTATTACTTAAGTCCCTTGGCGCTCAGCCTCATGCCACTGCCCTTGACCGTGATGCTATTTGGCATCACCTGAAAAGAACCATCGGTACCTCCTATTGTAAGATGGGCTAGCAGTGATGCAGGTTTGAAGACCTAGCTTTCAAGGAAAACTTTCCAGTACACAAATGTGAAGGATGCTGGACAGTAGATGCACGGTTTTATTTTAACATGCTGGTAGAGGCTAATATGCTGCTCCACAGTAAATTTCCTGCAACATCCATTCATTTCTATTTCTAGAAAGTTAAAGTAGAGGTCCACCTGTAAACTGTGCAAACAGTTTTGGGAAGAAGATTAAACTTATTTGCTTTTCATGAAAAACACAAATATATATATATATTTAGTTTACCTTAGGGAGTTTTATGTGATTTTTTTTAAGTAATATAAATATATACACATGTATATAAAGGCTTAGTTCTAAAACGCAGCTTTGAGCAAGGAAACAAACTGGTCTGAGAAGCCAAACAGTCTGTGCAACCAAATCTAAGACTCTTCAGTTTTTGTTGTAAGGCTTCAGGTGGGTGCTCATGATCACACAACAGTCTATGCAGTTCCTATAAGAAGAAGTGATTTCACCAGTTTTGCAACCTTAATAAAAAGCCATTCTCTCACAGAGAAAAAAAATTTTATTTTTAAAAAATGTGGCATGGTTCATCTGCATTTAAGTTACTTTTAAGAATAAACAAAATTAGTGTTTTTAGAAACTACCACAAAGCTGCTTGTAAGAAAACTTATACTGCTTCAGCTTCCCTGAGCAGCAAACACTGGTGCCTATGGAACCAGCATGAACTGATTGTACATAAAGGTGTAACACACCCATGACATGGGAGACAAAATGCCTCTCCTGAATGTTTCCAGAGCCTGCAGAATTGTGAAAAATGCAGTAGTTCTGGAAAACACACCATACCATGAGTTCAGAAATAATTCATGCTTCCCTTCTGATTATATGCTGAATATTGGCTGGATGCTCAAAGAGGACTATTTATAACATATGGTAGTTGAAAAAAATTATCTCTTATTTATAAGAAATGAAAAAAAAAAAGAAAGAGCTAAGTTAATAAGATGGTTAGAAAGGCAAGAAGGTAAACTAACCTTATACTTTTAGACATCAATAGTCAAATAATTTATAGATATGATTGACACTTCAGTTAAAATTCTGAGTTTGGGATGGTCTATTATGTCTGCCCTTCCCTCACCTCCCTTCCCCACTGTTTGCTTGTCTTCATTCAGTTGCTCATATGCAAAAGTACTAATGGAGGCATAGCCATAGGTTAGGCAATCAGAATTCCACTCTGCAGTGAGTGACAGCAGTTCCTCCTTTTCTCCTCCTCACAAAGGGTTGCTCTTATCGAGTGACTTTCCTGTGGAAGGGGAATAAGCAGGCTTTTTCTGTCTGACACTTGTTTAGTAACTTGACATGCTTTTCCTTTGTTTGTTTGTTTCTACAGTTCTCATTTCCAAGACATATCCTGTGGACTGTTCCAAATGCACTTCAAGAGTGAGAACTAAGTATACTCGCGCAGTGTCTCACTGCATGTTGTCTGTCTGAAATGAAATAAATGAAATGACTGACTCTTAAACTAGTTTAGTCCATCCATAACTGTACCAAGGTTCACACTGTTAGTCCTCTTTGAAGCTTCAAAATTTAACCCTATTTTGGAGGGCTGAGGTGGGGTTTTTTCCTCATCCCAGATCTCTTTCCCAGTAGAGCACTGATCTTGGCCCAGACAAGAAGATACTACCTGTGAGGTGCTACTTTTTCTTGTCAGACCAGTGTCAGCCTTCCTATCCCAGAATATGAACAGTTTATGGTTTTTCTGAAACAACTGAGCCAATTAAATTTATATTTTCACAGTGTCCCTTACCCTAACATAATTTGCTGATGTGGTTTTGCCCCCTTACTGGGTTACCTTGTCATAGATTTTGGTCGGTCACAGCAGGCATCAGGGTACAGTGAGAACTGGGCAGGGGAGCCCTTCCTTGACTTTATTCTGGTTGCAGCTTCAGTTGAGGAAAGAAGAATGTAAGACATTTCCCTCTCTACAGAAGAAAACTCACTGACTTGCATACACTCTTATCTCATCTGAATCTGTTTTTAACATGGATGTTTAAGTTATTAATAGACTACTTTTAACTTGGACCTCCCTAAATATCCTCACAGTGATATTGTTACTGTAATAGAGCACACTCCTACATGATCCTCCTTGGTTAGCCTTAAAAATACTTTATAACCAGAAAGGAAGAATGGAGTCTTTGTCTATGAATGCTAAAATCTATCTTCATCCATGAGAAGCTGTCAATGATTGCCATGGAAACATCTGTTAATTGTCCATGTAACCTATAAAAATATTAACAAAAAAAAGGTAAGATTTGTCAAGAAATGACACCTTGTAAGAGGTGACCTGAACCAGAAGATTCTGAACAGACATGATGTGGTATAGCAAAGCCTTTTCTTCTCCTGATACTCTCTCGCACACTGAGACCACTGTGGTGTTTCCCCTAATGACACACACATTCCCATTGAATAAGAGTAGTGTCACCCTGATGTCTGTTTACAACCCATCTTTCAAAACACAGAGGTTGCTGGACTGTGACTTCAATCAAAAGTCAGGATAGCCATAGTTTGAAAGATTTGAGTAGTCACATTTCTATTTTTTTTTCTTTTTATATAATTTCTTTTCAGTCTCTGTAAAAATGCTATTTTCCAGTTCTAGGTGTGTCTCTTCTGGGCTGGGTGTGTTGCAAACCCACTTATAGCTCCTACCCTGTGGAATTTGCAAGGTAATTTAAAAGCTCACAGCAAATCAGTGCAGTAAGTAGGAGAGGCAGGATAAAAAATTACATTCATGTAAAACTAGGTTGTTCAAAAGTACATCTTGAGAAGCCTCAATAGTTGGTTGTTGTTTGGGGGGTTTTGTTTGTTTATTTTTGGCTTTTTTTTAGATAATCTTGAAGGACCATTGTAAGAATCTTATATTCACCAGTAGGGCTGCCATTGGCCAAACCAAGAGACACCTGGGCTCTTAAAAAAACCACATTGGGATTCTCTGCATCTTTCAGGTCTTGGTGTGAATCATCATGTTGCAAAGAAATCTGTCTTTTCTAGAAAGTATTTCTGTAGCTGCATTGGTTTAAAAAAGTTGTGAAATGACAGCACCAATTTTGATCATTGTCAGTTCAGACTCCAGCTAGCAGCTGAGTAGTCATTGACCCAACATGCTTGTGTACTACTCGATCTAAACAATTCTTTACTCATTACATGGGTCATTTAACATGGGCAGAAAATAGAACCAAACACAAGGAGTGGCTGTGCTTTCTCTCTCTCTTCCCATTACAGAGAATTCTGTTCCCTATTGGGGAATGAACAAATGATGCCTTCACTTGAGGGAAGTAGATTCCTTACCCACTAGCAAAACCATGGAGTTTAGAATAAGTTTCTGCTGAAAGGCTTTCCTCCTTACTGTTCCTGCAGGGATTTGCAGAAATATATCTATATATACTTCGCTTAAAAGGAGACAGTATGTGGATGTCTGTCATATGTCCACTCAGAACATGCATGACAGCATATTACTACAGAAGAAATCTTGAATAAAGTTGCCATTTCAACTGCATGTTTAATATTGATTTTAAGCCAATGGGCCCCCCTAGCAGAATGATAGCAATGGAAATTTTCAATGCACTTTGGGTCAGAACAAAGTAATGAAATTGCTTTATATGCTCTTACTAGAAACATCAACAACTCACATTTGTTTACTATCTGAAATCCATACTTTAACACATGACCAGCCATGCTTTCCTATAGATGCAAAAACCAGAAGATCATTTAGGGGCTTAGTTAGTCTCTTAATACCACTTCTTGCAGCTTTCATCAAGGATCACGTGAAGAGAGAGTTAACTAGAAAGGTGAGAGGGAGTTACTGGGCTGGAGAGAGAAGGGATGGCCAAGACAGAGCTGTGTGAGGACAGGAGCTGTGAAGACAGCCCATGTTTCCTTCACCGGATGAGAACCACTACATAGTTGAGGGCTTTTCTCTTTCTGAAATTTTTCAACTCTCAAGCCTATGTTCTTTCAATAACAATGCCAGGAGAGTCCATTGACTAATCTGCACAGAATTTGTCTGTTCCTTTATTTCTTCTTGGTGGATAAATCTTTTCGTATGGTGAGCTGCCTGAGGCAAAGCTCATGGCAGAAACTTTCGTCCAGATTAACTTTACTAGATATTTCCCTCAGAGGATCATTTCTGGTTTAGAGATAAATAGTTTACACATAGCTCCAGTATATACTGTGTGGTGCTCACAGTACTGAGCAAGCCAAGCGGTCAGTGCATGACCAAGCAAGCCAAAATGCCTCTTTCTCCATATAAACTCTGGTTGCTTTTTTCTTTTTTTTTGGTAGCGTGTAGAGGGCATTTACCCTTGTTCAGTTTCTGTCATGCATAATTTTTCTGCTAATCTGGTGTTACTCTAACTTCTCAGAGTGTGTATCAGCACAGTCTAAAAACAATCATCAGATGAAGACTGAATGGCAAAAAAATACTAATACAAAACCACACATATTTCACAGAAGCATTTCACAGAAGCAGGCTCTATCCTGTTTTATTTTGTTATGTCTTGATACAATGTGTTATATCAAGGAAAGCAACTAATATCAACACAGCTTTATATCCAGGGGCAGCATGCACAGATAAAGCGTAAGTGAAATGAGATAAAATATTCTGCTTGATGATTAACACTGAACAAGATTGTATTGAAAAAAGAGATGCCAAAGTTTTTATATGAATGCACATGAACAAAAAATGACAGTGTAAACTATTAAATGTTTTGAGGTTGCTACTGATTTACTATCAGAAATGTTGAGGCAGCCAGCTTATTAGATAATAAATGGCTTAATAGCAACATGCTGAAATTTTATTTGGCTAGTGACTTAGGTCTTCAGTGTCCACTCAGACATGTAAAACCATCTGAAAAGGTGAGCTGAAAGACTATCGAGCATGATAGTAAACACAGGGCTAATGACAATATTTTGAAAAATAATAGTTCGAACAAGAAACCTAAAATTCAAGCATTGCTTTAGAATGCAAAGGAGTGCGAGAGATGAGTCAGTCTCAATACCTTGGCAGTAATATGCAAGCCAGTGGGGATATCCAGAATGAAATCATGTCACAAATTGGCAAGGCAGCAGCTGCATTTATCCGCTTAAATAAGATTCAATCCTTGAAAATCTACAACTTAAAGAACAAACTGAATATTCAACTCATGTTATTTTCAACTTGACAGATGGATGAGAAAGCTGAAAGTCTACCCAAAGTATATGCAGTCATCTAAGAAGCCTGATAAAAGACTTTGGAAAACTTAAACTTAGAAAAAAATAGTATTTTTTAAAATAAGTGAATTTCTAACAAGATTTCCAAAGTTTAACAGTATCTGTCAGATATCAACCAAAAAAAAAAAGTTGTATATGAGATATATGTTGGTAATAAAAATGAAGAATCTACTGGGTAAAAGTATATATACAAGTATATGCAAAAGGGGAGAGCTAAAAGTACACCTTCTGCTGAACACTGCAAAGGGCAATGCTTACAGGACTCCCTACCATGAAGATCATAAAACTTGCTGTGTGTGGAGCCCATGTGGCTGCTGCCAAGATGCTCCTGGTGGCCCCCACCAAGGACAGCTCAGGCCAACCTTCCCCTGCCCCCTTCCACTGCAGGAGCTCCCAGAGCATGAGAGAACTGTTTCCAAACTGAGGAACAATCTCAGAAAATAAGTATCTTTTAAATGGAGTTTTATGAAAACCAAGTTATGAGAACTGAGAGTGTATGTGAATTCCTTCTAGTTTGTACAACACAGCTAACCAGGTGCTACCATGTGCTGTCTGGATGGAAGGGTAAAAATACGGTAGTGGCTCAAATAGACTCAAATAGTGGCTGTATGCATCAAACAGCTGCTTCATCTGGTTGCACTGTATGGCTGGGAGTTTTCCGGTAGATTCATTCCACTCAAGATTTTAAAGGCAAAGTCTGTGGGAAAAGATATGCCCTTTTGTAAGCAGATACAGAAACAAAATTCTGGCCATTTTTATTTCTATACTTTAAAAAAAAAAAAAATCATTATAGAAAATAGTGTGACAGTCTAGTAGGAAGCACGAATAGCAAAGTTTCAGACCCTACTCCAGACATTGTTTTTCATTACACTGGGCCTTGTCTACTTCAACATATTTCTCAGTTCTTCCCAGCTCCAGCCAGTTGTATCTTCCTATCTAGTCCTTTAGTACAGAAAAAAATGAAACTGCATCAATAGTAAAGTCCTTTATAGGGTAGATCCATTTTTTTACTATTGTATGGAACTATGGAGATTCCCAAGAAAACAAAATCCTGGCAACATCTATATGTAAACTGAGTAGAAACATGATGCAGAAAGCACTGAGACACAGTTAGTACGTGCTATCCCATTTTGAGAGCTGAATCACGTTATAGAGGAGCCATGTTCAAGAAGCTTAAATGCTAACTGGGTTGGAGCTTTAATCCTTTTACTGCCTTTGAACCACACTCCTGTCTCAGCTGTGATATTATGAGGCTGTCTAGTCAAATTAATTGCATCCCCTTGTAGGAGTCATGTAGGTGCCTATCTTATTTCTACATTTCTAATGGAGGCAGCACTGTGATAACTAAACTGTGCTTCGTCATTGTACCTTTTTCTTTCCTTTTATATCTTATCACGTGTAAAAATTGCTGGTAGAGAAGTTGAAAACAGAAAGAAGGAAGACATTTAAGCCAAATAGGTGTATATTTTGGCAACTCCGTAGATCAGCCTCCACACCTGGCTACTGATGAACGGTGGTGTGAAGAAAAAAAAAACACATCCCTCCCCCCCCCAAAGAAAAACAACAAAAACCTAAACAAACCAACAAACAAACTTCTTTGCAATCTAGAAGAACCACGGTGCTCAGTGTCCACGAGATGTTTGCAAACCACCTCCGCCGAGCCCGGGCTCAGCGGCTGCTGTTACGCAACCCGCTGCTGTCCTGCTGGGCGGCTCTGCGGAGCGGGGCTCGGCGCCGAGCGGCGATAGCCCTGAGCGCTGCCTTGGCGCTTCGCTAGGAACCGCAGAACTGCCTGCACCTCTCCAGCTCGCTGGAATTAGCACAGTTCACTCGCCGGCAGTTTTAGCGGTGCAGAAAGCAAGCGTTCCAGCGGCGGGGCCTCTCTCCGCCGAGCGACGGGGAAACTGCGGGTGCCATCCCCGGCCCAGCTGGCAGAAGCGCCCAGGAGAGGCGTGAGGAGCTGCGAGAGCCTCCGCTGCCCCCGCCGCTGTGCCCAGCGCTCCGCACCATCAGCGCCCGCAGCGCTCGCCGCCACCGCGCCGCTCGGCCCCGCCGCTCCCCGCTCCGGCCGCCTCCCTCCGCAGGGCGAGCCGGCCGCCCGCCTGCCCGGCCCCCCCGGCCCCGCGTCCCGCCGCCCCCCCGCGGGGTCACCCGGGGACAGCTCCCGCCTCCCGCCGCAGGAAGCGCCGCAGCCGCCCCGGCGCCTCCCGCTCGGCGCTCTCCTGTGGCAGGTGAGACTCCCCGCGTCCCCCCCCGCTCTCCCGGCGGCCGCTCCGCACGGTGTCCCCGCCGGTCCCCGACTAAGGGCCCGGGGCCGGGGAGAGCGCCCCTGGGCCGGCGCGTGGGGCGGGAAGCCCGAGCGAGGCTTCCGCGGACGGGGGCCCGGGGCCGCTCTCCGGTGCTGGGCTGGGGCGGCCCGCACCGGCGGGGATGGAGAGGCGTCCGGGCGGGAGCGGCGCAGCCGGCCGCCCCCGCAGCCCGGGGCCCGGCCTGCCGCCGGGGCGGGGAGGCCCCGGTGTGCCGCCGCCCAGGGAACGAGGCTCCCTCCCCTTCCCAGCCGTGCCGGGGCTCCCCTCGTGGCCCCGGGCTCCCCGCGCTGGCCGTGCGAGGGCTGGGCTGGAGATGCAAGGGCAGCGTCAGCTGCCCCCGGCCCTACGTTTTGCCAGACGTATTTACTGGTTACACGGAAAGAATATAGGCTCCAGGAAGGGCTACGACGCGTTTGCTGCTTCTGCAGAGTTCTTCCCACTCCTAGGAGCTGCGCAGACCTCGCAGGAGGGTCCGGGTTGCTCCCCAGGGAATTCAGCCACTTTCCCTGCGCGGCGCGTGTGGGAGCGCTGAGCTCAGCTGGGATGGCAGCATGGGAGATGGCTGGGAAGCGCTGGGGAGTTCGGGCCACAGATGGCAGTGGCCGTGTGTTATCATTCCAGACTGCACTCTGTGACCAACTGACAAATTGAGACAAGTTGTAAGAGCCTCACTGCAAATATAGTAACACTGTTAATCGTACTTGTGACTATGAAGGATCATGAACCAATATTTTTTAAAAAATGGATGCTACTGGCCTCCTAGTCGAGTGAAATCAATACCTCATGGGAGTTTCATAGGGTGTACTGCAGGACACTTCTGCGGGAGAGATGTAAACAAACTAACACAGAATACACATTATGTGAAAAATGCAAGGCACAGGAATATGGAGTAGCTTAAGTCCTGCAGCAACAGGTGGCAGAGCTGAGGAGAAGAGAGTGTGTGTCCTGGCTCTCTGTCTTGCATCTGTTGTAGCACAGTTTTCCTCCATAAAGGGTAGAGCTTCCTCTCACCAAAACAGTGGCAAAATACCATCAGCTGCCAGGAAGGCAGGATGAGCTCTTGCTTACCAAAACTGTGATAAAGAACTAAAATTAATTAATTATTATTAGACTGGGAAAGCAACTCTGGGCAAAAAAAAATGTCCCTGTAAGTTGTGCTCAGACTGTATGACCAGAAAAGCAATGTTCTGGTGAGGAGATTGGGGCTCTCCTGAAGGCATATGTTGTGAGGTGACCATTGCCATCAGAGGAGGATGCTCTCCTAGGTCACGCAGTATGGAGCAGTTGTGCTCTGGAGCAATCAAGAGGCAGTGAAAAGCAAAAAGAGCCTCAATGAAAAGAAAGCACTTGCAGAACATAAAGGATAATCAATTCACAGTTCTTTGACACGTTAAAGATTATTTTTTTATCCAGAAATTATACCTGAAAGAAAATACTGCAGGGGACTGCAGCACAAAACCAGAGGCAAAGGAAAACAGTAAGATACTGCATATCATTAAAGAAAAGTTAGTAGAGTCAATCTGCACAAGCAAGATTGCCAAAATGAGTAAGACTTGGTTAAGAATTTAAAGCACAACAGCATGTTGGGCTGCAAAAGTTTAAAGTCTTGGTCTTTTTCGTTGAATCAATAGACATAAACCAAAAATATACAACTTCTAATATAAACTTATATGAGCAGTTGAGATAAAACTTGAACAGGATGAGAAGGCATTGTTAGTAAAAAAGGCTAGGGATATGGTATCAGGATTTATTAGGGAAATGAAGAAAGACATATTGTCTCAGATGTAAAAAGGAAATCTCTTAAAAAATGAGGCCTAGCAGAAAGAAAGAAAGGGAACCTGCCAATACAGCAATGCTTTGTTTTCATAGAAAAGGCTGAAATGGAAAAGTTTTGTGCAAAAAGGCAGGGGGAAAAAGTGAAATAAGAAAAAATGTTTTTCATAAGGATGGAAACCTCTTATTAAAAAGAAGTTGAAATGCTCCAGGTAACACAAACATTTTCAGAATGTAATATTGGAGTTAATTGACCAGCTCAAGAGAATCAAACAAAAAAGACGTAGGATGGTATTACTCAGAAAGAAATCAAGATGCAGGAGATAAATTACATTTATTTTCATTACACAAATTGTTACAATCTGGAGATCAGCCTGAGAAAGACACAAAAAGTGAGGTAGCTAGTAGAAAAGTTGGGGAAAAGGATCAAGAAAAGAGAGTGGGAAACAGAGCATAAGTAGGCAGCTGAACTGCTACAGGCATTTCTGGAGACTTTCATCTGGGAGGGAGGGATACAAAGCTGCTGTCCTAGGGAACTGTGAGCTTGTTTTGCTATGTGAATGGCAGTTAAAACTAGAAACCCGGACCCTGAGACCTTACTGTTTTATTTTCTTGGTAAATGAAGATACTCTGGATAAACCTGAGAAATTCTTGAATGTGCTAAGGTCTGGATTTCCAGGAAAAGGATAAGGACTAAGCAGGAAAAGAGCTGATACAGGATGATGTATCTGCTGCAACTGGGGGATGTCAGAAGGAAGGCCAAGAAAGTTAAGGAGCACTGCAAGCCAAAGGTACTTATAGAAAATACAGATTTTATATACACCTGAAATCAAAACAAGAGATTGTGAGGCAATTTCCTGGAAAGCATTACCAACTAGAAGGAGCAACTGGGATAAGGGCTGAGGTTCAGCCACTCTTGTACAGCAGCACATACACGACTATGAGGTATGGTCTGTTACAGGATGTCCTGCAGACCAGGCAGCAGCCTAATAGCTATCCTGTACCAAGCTGGGCTTTCTAGGTCATGACAAAACAGCATTTCATGTAAAGAAAGGGGGCAATTACTGGTTTCTTCATCCACTCAGAGGAAATGTAGAACTTTTAATGGAGTGTTTGCCACCATAACAGAAAAAAAAAATTAATAAAAAGGAAGGAAAGCTTTTGTAGAAGGACAAATATAACAAAGTGGTGCAGTTATGAGAGTACAGACAGCTAAAGAAAAGGCATGACATAAATAAAATGAGAGGAAAAACAGTAAACTTCCTGACCTTTCCAAGTCAACAAAACAATTCAGCCCCATTTGCAATCAGTCATAAATAATGTCAGTCATTCTAACAAAAGATATTCTTACATTAGGATCCTGACATAACATTACATTACATTACATCCTGACATAAACTTTACACTTTGGTCTGACCTCAGCTTTCTAAATACAGACCAGTCTGTTTTTACTGCTTTTATGAAGTTCTTAATATTTCCGTTACAATTATTCTATTTGCATTTCAAAAATTTGCTATGGAGGTGAAAACAACAATATCATTACGAATCAGTTAATCTTCTGTACCTACTAGTTTAGCAAAATGTAAGGGAGAATACATGGAACCTATGAAACCTGAGGAACCTATGAACCTCAATCTGAAAGAGGGCTAGAGATATGCAGGATCTTCCAAACATTTCTTGGTTTTTATATTAATGGGTTAATAAACAAATAAGGGGAGGAAGAAAAGGATCCACACAAAGCTTTCAACGTATTAGCTAAAATGTTGCACTTGTCTGCCATATAGTGGCTAAAATTCAAATGAGATGTTGGGGCTGCATTATATAAATGGTACTATGAGTTCCATTATCTTTGGTGAATTAAGGTTTTAGCTGTAGTTAATGTATGTTAAGAGGTTTGGTCTAGCTGTTTTTGGAAAATGACAGAACACTAAAGCCACGTGGTTACTTCAGACAGATGTTTTCCTTTAGGTTTCTAGAGACAGGCGCAAGAGAACCCTTGACTTTCTTCTGTATGGCTAGGTCCTGGTGGTTACCCTTGATCAAGATCATGGTAAAGTAAACTTGAGGAAATTTACCTGTCCTCCTGGTGAAGGTAAGGAGTTTTATTGTTAAGAGGGTTTGACTTCTGAAGGATATATAACTGTGTCAAGCATGAGTTGAGGGAATGTAATACTTTGTGTTGAGATGAACTGCCAAGATCCAGTTTGTAAACTAGCCAGCTAAAGATCAAATGGCAGAGAAAACTGTGTAACTAAAATAGATAGGAAGAGATTTGGAGGGCTCTGTGTCTCAAAAGAGCACTAGAGTGGAAAATGTTGCAAATAACTTTCGTGACTTTGGCAAAAATATGTCATATAATGCTGCCTTCCTAATTTTGTTAGGATAATGACAGGTTTAATAAAAAAAGCTAATAAAAAAGTGAAAGTGAACTGTAAATAAGTAAGTAAATAAATAAAAACCTAACCAACTAAATAACTAAGTATGGTGAAGTGGGGACCATTGTGTTATGAAATGGCAGAACAGGTATACATTTGGAATTGGAAACTCAAATCTACTTACTGTATGGGTGCACATTTTGTTCTCCTTTAGTCTGGGCAGGATATATGGATTTGGTTCATTTACAGTGACATTTTTAAAAACTTTTAATTACTGGTCTTCACAGTAAGAATGCATGAATTATTTACTGTTTTAAGATATAATAGGAGATGTACTTAGGATCTCAGATCTGTTCAGTCCTCTGGGATTTAGATGGATGATCTCATCAGATTCAGACTCACTGCAGTAAGTCCAGAAATGTGCAGATGCTAAACATAATGCAGAATCTTAATTATTGTTTGTAGTTAATTAAAATGCTATTTTTGTTTGTTTTGCCTCCCTCTGGCATCTTCAAGTCCTAATTAATTCTTGACTGTGGGTGGTGGGATTAGGATTGGCAGCAAAACACACCTCAACCAGCCTACCAGCACCATAGGGCTGTACGTGCAGAAGCACTGCAGAAGCAAAGATCGCATTCTTGAGAAGTTAGATAAAGGTCGCTATTGTTCTTGCCGCCAAGATTATTTTTATCTCATTGTCAACATAGTTGTTAATGTACAAACATGGAGGTGAGATACAGAACACATGAAACTCATAAAAAAGGTGAAGACTTTGTATACATGTGCAATTAGAGCACTGCAGATGAGATGTACAGAAAAATGCTGAAGGGGAGCAAGTGTTTGCTTGACAGATTAAGGAACTGGCTGGCACTGTTCCTTGTGGTGAACTGCTTGGTGACATTTATGGCACTGATAAATAAAACCTCTGAACAAATATCATTAATTGATGTAGTTCAAGGAGTGACTATTTGGCGTGTTTCTATGGAGGTGGTATTTCAGGTGCATAACCAGATCAGGATTGAGGATTTTCGTTTGGGTTTTTTTCCTATAAAGTTGCACTTTTTCAGAGTACAATGAGATTTTTTGGCTTAGAAGTGCTGCTGTAATTGGTTTCTGGGGCTTTCTTGATTTGACCTAATTGGACATTTTGAAATGTTGCCAAAGTACGGGGTAGGATTTTGCCAGTTTTCCGTCAATGATTAATAAAGCTCATTTGGAGGATCAATTAGAGTTCCAAAAAGAAGATTTTGAACTGTAATTGTTATAAAACCAATGAATGCTATATTATTAATGGACATTTTCAATGTTGAATGATGAAATATGGTGTTATAATGAACAATAAATACACATTTTTTCCTAGAGAATTTCCTCCCTTCAGGTTATTATTGTGTTGTTTCAGGAATTCTTTAGTCAGGGTGTAAAATTACTTTAATTCTGGTTTGTAATGATATTTTTGGCATAATTCAAATTGTTGTTTTTAAAAAATCATTGGACCATTAAAAAGTGGTTTAAACAGGTAAGATTTCCTCAAACATTTATTTCCTCTTCACAGTGCTAAAAGTCTAAGTGCCAGCTTTTTAAAAGTCTTTAGAAGGAATGAGAAACTGCTCTTTCTGTGTCTGAAGATCTATGGAATTTAAAGAAATTAAGGGATATGTTTGGAAGAAGGAAAAGCCTGCAGTGTATGCCATCATCAGTTTCTAATCATCCCCAGCTCCTCCCCAAGTTCTCGTTTTCATAAAGATAATTTAAAAACAACATGCAAGTGGTTCAGCCTGTCTCTGTGTATTATAATTTGTTTAATGCCCTGGTACACAAGTATAGATTTGGTGGATTGTTTTTCCTATAGTCAGAGGACTGACTAGGGTGGATAAATTAATAAGCAGGAGGTTCCTGCATGTTGGAATTAGCCACTTATCTGTTTCATCCATTGCTTGTTTGTTCATGTTTTGCTCATTCGGATGTATCCTAAAGAAATGAGATACCCAGCTATTATGGTAGTGCCAGTTTCTAATTTGTTCCAGGAGTTCATAGCCACAGGAGCACATCAGGAACGATCTGTAGGTGTTTCCATACTACTATTCATTGCATTTGGGTCATAATTAGGTTTTTAATTTTAATGTTATTGGGTTTTAGCTGACCAGCTAATTAAAAAAAAGTATAGCAATGCTATGCTATGCATAGCTATGCTATGACTTTCTATACTTACTTTTGAGAAGTCAAGCAAGAGCTTTTACTGAAACACATCCCACTGCAAAGATTTATGCACATGGGGTAACACTGCCACTCTGCTAAAGCACTTGAAGGTCACTTGAAAACCTAGAGTTTTGACTAAAGTAGGACTCTTCCTTGGCAGGTCCTACAGAGAGATTTTTGAAGCTGGCCTCCAAAGCACCTTCTGCGATTCCTGAAAGATCAGGTTTTCTAGGGGAAGGAACTGCTTCTTTTGCAGATGCTATTAGCATAAATATCACAACATGAAGCCCATAATCACACTCAGAGGACCCTTTCCTCTTGTATGTCAGGCAAATCACATTTAATTTGGCATTTACTGAAATATGACTGTTGAAACTGTACCAGCACTACATATTACATTGAGCAGGTATCTATGCTACATTGCATGCTACACTTGGGGCAAAATATGGCAACAGCCATTCTAAACTAATAGAATTATAGTGCTTTTCCATTATAACATTTTTGCTAGTCCCATGGTAATATTTCTCTTCCATGCCTCTCAAGAGAACTTAAGAACCAAAATACTTCAATGAAAACTCTGTGCATCTCTGAATTCTTTCAGAAATACAACTATGATTGAATTCAAGATGAAGATGGTAAAGTAATCTCATTCTTTGCATGTTTTAGGCCTGCTAAAATAAAGCTTAGCAAAATGCTGCTAAGGCAAGAGATGGAGAATGAATGGGAAGATTATAGTGCATTATTTTACATGTTTTTACTTACTGAGTAGATGACCTCATCTTCTCCAGAGAAGAGATACCAGGCTTCTACCTTCTGTTCTGAGCTTAGTAGAAAGGTGGAATCTCAATTCCTAGACAATGCTATTTTTTATGTAGAGGTGGAGGTTGTTTCCCAGCATCTCTATGTTTCTTGCTGTTTTCTATAGTAATGATCACTTATGAAGAATAAGTAGATTTAGAGTAGGACAAGCTGCACATTCCCTCAATTAATATACCCACCCACCTGGTACTTGAGCTCCATACGGTCTTGGATTAGGAATGAGAGAACTTGCAAAGCTATTGCTTCTGTCAGGCCTCCAAAATAAAGCCTCTCCCTGGTGGGTTTTTGCTTTCCCTCAGAGTAATCCAGTAATAATTATTCCAACTGCAGAAGCCTGTCCAAGCCCTAATCTTTTAACTGAAACCACCATGGTTTGGGACAAGGGATCTGGTTTCAGTAGGACTTCCAGCCATCTTCCCACTCTACCTTCTCTCAGAGCTGCATTCACTCTTCCTTTGATTCTTCTTAAAAGAGATATCCCTTATACACTACTGAAAGGGAACTGTGTGCAAAGCCTTTGGTGCTATCACACCCACTTCAAGCTAGAGGCTTTTCTGCAGGTCAGTTAAGTGCTATTTCTTCTTGCTTAATGGGCTGTCCTTACTAGTGTGCCTATCTCACCCCTTGTCCATCCCATTCAGAATTAAAGAAAAGCTACAGATCTGAGCTAATGAAGCCTGTCAGCTGCCATCTACTTTTTGCATTAATATTAATTTATTAACGTGTAGTTGCTTCTGCTGTGTATTTTTGGAAAATCCCAACTAGGTCCACTATCTTGAAATTTGGAGCCATGACTTGGATCATTAAAAAATTAATCACCGATGGCAGCAGAATATGACAGGAATGGGCTTGATGATCTATTTGGAGTATAAGAAGAATGAACTACTGGTTTTGTTTACTCCAATAGCCCATCTAGCCTAGTTGCCTTTGACTGATGAGTAGAGGATGCTTGCAGAAAGACTGGAAAAAATAGGACAAGTGTAGGATTTCCCAACTTCTGGCAGTCAGAGGCTGTGGGAATTTCCTAAACCAGAATTTTCACTGGATTGCATCATCATGTTTACTAGCCATCAATGGACTTGTGGACCATAAATTGTCTGTTTCATTTTGAACTTTCTTGACCTTCCCCATCATCCTTTGATAACAGACCAAATATCCTTTTTTAGTATAACAGCTTTTGCAATAAAAAGGAGAATATACACAAATATGTGTTTAGTCTGAAAGCCTGCTTCAGTGTAGCAGAGCTGAAACTGTTTTCCCCAATACTTTGTTGCTGCAATTTAGAAACACAGGTCTTAAAAATAGCTTTTTGTAACAATTTAATCTTGCTGCTTTTCTTTAAGTTCAGATTTTTTTGCCCTTGTTCATTTGGTTTTGTGGACAGAGCACTAATGTCCTGTGCCATGTACATCCCTGCATAACTTGAAAAAAAAATCCCTGCTGTGTTTTTTCATGGAAGATCAAAAATGAATATGAATGGTGCATAGATTGTGCCTCTAGGTTTGTTTCTCTCTCTTTTGATTTCCTTCTTATTATTTATTTTTCTTTCTTATTTGTCTCAATTTTCATTCATTTCTCTTCTGTTCTCACACATCTCCTGTGGTTCCTCTCGAATTCCGATGGCAGGATGGAATTGGATTATTAAAGTATTATTAAATTAGGTTATTTTTTTGTTCCCCAGAAATCTTGAATCAGACATATTACATTGTATTGGAAAATGGAAATTGAAGAGGAAAAGAAGCAGTATATAGTACTAGTGGTTTATTTTCCTTTTTTTTTTTTTTCAGGAAATGGATGTTTGCCCCAGACAAAGAGTAAAGGATGTTGGTAAAATACCTTCAGTTAACACCAATAGGCTTTGAAGTGTTTCATGGCATTTAGAGAAGATAGGCCTCAGCTAGGATTAATAATAAATGGACATTAATCTAAAGTCATTGTAGTCATGTACTTTCCAGTATTTTTGTTGCGTGTATAAGCACTGGTCATCCGTGGTTTAAAGAGGGACCTACACAGGATGCTTTCCTGCTGTGCTGACTCATTCCTGATAGTCTAAAAAATGAAAAGGGGCATGTGTGCTTCCTGATTTCCACATTGCTTGTAACACTTTTAAAACAAAGTGTTTTGGATTCTCTTTGTCAAAAGGTGAGGTTCTCATTTAATCAGCAGATTCCAGAGTAAATGTTAAAGTGCTATTTTACCACAACTGTTTTCATTTTTATTCACTGTTTTCCCATGCACTGAGGAAATAAGAGGGCTGGGGAATTACAAAAAATAAGAAAACCCGTGTGTCTGGTAAGACCCTCCTTCAGAAAGTGATTAGGGGCTCCTCTGTCCACCAGTTAATGTGTGCTAAGTGGTCAAGTGATTCATCTTAGCTCATGTTTGATTGCCTGTGCTTTCTGCCTGCTTGTGTATAAACAAATTAGTAACACCCCTCCTCAAAAAGGAACCATGAGGTGTGTAGTACTTCTAAGAAAAACACAAAGTCATTTGTATCTGATTTGCCAAACAACCATTCTAAAATGAAAAATGCATAGGAAAAAACAAAACCAATCAGTAACAAGGAAATCTGGCAGTTGATGGCAGATGCACAATGTCTATCCATTACCATTAGAAAGCCCAGATAAACTAAAGTTCTCCCCTGCCTGCCCAGCCCTGAGGTATGAAAGCCAGGCAAAAATTACTTAGGAGGAAAAGTAAACTGAGAGCAATAAAGGATAAAAAGCTGAAATCCGCCAAGGTATCAAATTAAGTCATTGTGTTAAAAACCAAAAGAAAGAATACTCTTTCATTGACAAAAGCCTTATGCCATGAAAGTTGTACAGATTCTCTTCCAGCTCATCTCAGAGCTTGATTACATCCTATGTGCTCCTGGTCCAGCTATCAGGCATTTGACGAGGTCAGTGCTGGTTGCTTTTTAATTGAAGGAAGTTTCCGACTCCTGCATTTGTGAACAAAGTCACGGCCTGTGGGTAACTGATGCAGTGGGAAATTATGCCTGTAGATGACCTGAACTGTTCTCAGGGACGAGGAAAATGTTGTCATTACTTTGCTGGCTGTACAAACTATGTGCTCCCTCCCTTTGCTCCTCCCTCCCTCTTTAGTGCCTGCTCCAGATCAGGCAGCACAGGTAGTGTAGGGTTTCAGAGGCTCTTTGACATGTCCTGCAGTACTGAACCCTTGTCTCATGGTCACTAAGAAAAACATTTATGTGAATGCATGGTAGACATAGCACATCTCCGATAGCATCAAGGCAAGCAGGGATTCCCTCAAACTCAAAGAGAACTCTTTCTGCCAGATGGGAATGGTATTTCAGGCATGGGGGGGGCACCGCTAGTGAAAGTCACAGAGGGTTTAGGGTCCCGGATTGCCCCAATCTGGGCAGTTACAGTCCATATGCAAGTATTGTCTTCTGCCTAAGCAGATGGAAGGGAGACTGCGGTTGTGTGAGGACCCAGGAGCATCTGTCCTCACGTCAGAATGCAAAGTAGGTGGCTAGAGGAACACTTCAAGATACTTTCACATATCTATTCCAAATGATGCAGGGAGTTGGCATCAGAATATACTAGGAAGCCATACCTCTTCAGTATCCACAAATATTTGCCATTGCTATCAGTGAATGGCGTACCATGTCAGTGTAATTTGATGGGGATGATGACACATTTTAAGGCTCCCATTCTCACCATCACATGGCTTTGTGTCCCTGCATTTTAGTCATTTCAGAGCAGTGCATCACCGCCCCACTGGCTCATGCTGTGCTCTGTGTTTAGCAGCACATATTTATGACATGGGGAGTGAAGAATGAAGTTTAACTCACGTCCTTAACTAACCCGTAAGTGAGGGATTAACTGCCTACTGCATTCTTTTACTAAGTATTAATCACTGAACATTATTTTCATTTTTTTGAAAAGTCTTTTGCTTCCTTAGTATGTCAGCACACAACTGGGTTTGAAATCGTGGTGTTTGAGGGGCTGCTGATACATTAGTCATGCCATTGCTGTCGTTGGCCTGACAAGGGACCTGTTGTGTTACTTTCTGAGTAAAGGAAAAAGTACACGTCGATGGGCTGCAGTTATCAAGGTTTGCTCTTGCTTCACAAACCTGTCTTCCTGGCTGTGGTAGAGTTAAAAAAATAATTACAAGTTTTTCAAAGGATCACCCACATACACATGGTATGAGAGCTCTTTTCTTTGTTGGTTTCATTTTATTTGTACATGACTCACTCTTGGCAAAATGAGTGAGCCTCATGAGCCTGTAAAAATTCTGTTTGGATTAAATGATTTGCATTAAATGATTTATAACTGCAAGAAGGGTTTAATATTCCTGTAATTCCTTAAGGAAAAACAAACCGATCTTATTCTTTCAAGTAGCTATTGCTTTCACGCCTGTTATTTCAGACGCCATCTTACTTGCTCAAGCTGATAGCTGGTAATGAGACTCTGGGTACTTCTCCTTCCTTGCTTTCCTGGCCTCATGAATTAGAGATGGGTGGTGGGGATGTACTGTCATCCTTTTCTGAGCACATTCTTCTGAGCGTGACCGAAGGCCAGGGAACCTACAGCCTCCCAAACCTGTTTGCCTTGTGAAGAGCAAGGAGCAGCACTTGTGCTGGGATGATGTGGGGTGATCATGTTTCTGAGACCAAATTTGCCCTGGTTTTGTAGGCCAGAGGACTGTCAGTCTTCATTTTCCTCTCAGAGCCAGTGTTCTGGTTACAGCCCACCTCATTCCTGCTGACGTCTGCACGGGTCAGCTGTCAGCAGGGCTGGTGGGCTGCCCAGCTGCCCTCTCACTCTGACCCCTTGGTTCCCCAAACCCAGAGATGCGGGGCCAAGGGGAGAGCCCCCACTGGGCATCCCTGCAGGGAGGATGCCAGCCGCCAGCATCCACCTGGGCTGCCGGCACCCCTGGGACGGAGGCCCTGCGGCGGGGTGCGCCTGTCAAAGCCCATGGGAAAAACATACGAGTCAAGAGCGGGACAATCCAGCCGGATGCAGGAGGTGCCATCAAAACGCCCTTTGACTGTGTGTTTGCGCAGAGCCGCGGCTGCCCTGGGTGTCCACTCCAGAGGCTGAGCCGTGGCACAGTTGTTACCAGGGGCCGCTGCCTTCAGCCTCGGACCACGGGGAATTCTCCTCCTCTCCCGTGCCCGTGCTCCTCTGGCAGGGCGACCCACGGCCGCGGGATTTACTATCCGTGGCAGAAACGCGCCGCGGTGTCCGCGCAGCGGCTCCCCCGCGGCCCGTCCCCGCACCTCTCCGCCCGAGCCCCGGGGCGAAGCGGTGACTCGGCGGCGCCCCGGGGCCCGCCCTGCCGGGCGCCGCCCGCGGGGCCGCAGCGGAGCCGGGGGCATCCCGGCTCCAGCGGCGCTACAAGTGGCCGCCGGGGGCGGTTTCGGCTCCGGCTCCGCCGCGGTTTCCCTCCGCCCCGCTCCCGCCTCCCGGCGACCCTCTCCGCGGTGCGGAGGGGCCGCGGGGCGCGTTGCGTAACGCCGCGCTGGGCTCCGCTCCGCCGCGCGTCGCTCGGGGCGGCGGGAGGCGCGCAGTCAGCGAGGGGAGGCGGGCCGCCGCCGCCGGAGGTGAGCGGCGGCGGCGGCGCGGGCGGGGCCGGGCCGGGCCGGGGGGGCGC
>NW_020897695.1:6270937-6435182 GCF_003984885.1 Neopelma chrysocephalum | reverse complement strand
GGGCGCAGCGCGGCGCGGCGTGTGCGCGGCCCCGCGGGAGGCGGCGGCGCAGGCGGGGGGAATCCAGGTCACGTCCGCAGCCAGACGGCGGCTGGCGGGAGGGACGCGGCGAGAGGCACCGCACCGCGCCCGGCCGGGTGGCGAGGGGCGCGGGGCAGGCGGGCCACTCCGCTCCGCCGGTAAGTCACCCGCGCACCCGCTCGGCGGGCAGCGCGCCTGGCCGCGGGCGTGGGCGGGCGGGGGGTGCCGGCTCCGCAGGTTGGGAGTCCCGGCGCGCCCCCGCGGAGCGCCGCGCAGCCTGCCGTCCGCCCGGCGCTGCTGGGCGGGCGCGGGGCAGCCGAGCCGCGCTCCCCGGCCGCTCACTATATTTAGCTGTCACCGGCGGGGAGAGCGGTAGCAGAGGCGCGCAAACGCTGTCGGGGAGGGAGATTCGCCGGCCCGTCGGGGCGCCGCCCGCCCGCAGCATCCGGGGGCGGCGGGGGGCGAGCGGCGGCGCGGCCCGGCGGGGAGGGCAGGGACGGAGCCGCGGCACCGCCGGTATTCATCACCGCGGGGGGCGGCGGTGCCGGGCGGGGGGAGCGGCGGCGCGCACGGCTGCCGGCGCTTCCTGATTTATTTATGTTTGCAGCATAGGTGGTATTTCCCCGTTAAAGAGTTTATGCATTGAACTTCTGTTTGACTTTCTAAAGTGGCGATGACAACAACAGCAACAAAAATCTGCGAAGTTAAAAAAGTCAAATGTGTTAATTGTTAACTAAATATAGAAGAAGAAGGCTTGGAAGCTGTAGTAGGTGGATTGATCAGGCAGCGTATGAGTAAAAAGGAAAAGGGGAAATTGTCAGCCCTACGAAGCCAGTTGCCGGTAGGAAGGATCGCACCTGTTCTGGTGAGTGGCAGGAGCCCCATAGCCCCGTGGTCCCTAGAAACCTTGTTTGCCCTCCTGTGATCTGAACGGAGGAAGGCGAAACACAGGTTAAAAATGCTGTAATAAATACCAGCTCTGACCAGGAAGGCAGACGGGATGTTTTTTCTACAGTATAAGCCGTGTTCCCTTTATTATTTTAACTTAGCACAAAATTCATGCATTCCAACTGAGCCATCTGCTAGTTACAGTAACATATTTGGCATTTATTTACAAAACTTAGTCTGTCATAAATATATGTTTGCTTAATTGATAGACTAGATTTTTTTTATAAAAAATGGTTTGTTTTCCTGTTACAGTTCAGTACTACTCGTATGTTGAGACAATTTACTAGATTTTCTGATTCCTATTTTCCCAGCTCCAACTTTTGAATAAACATTTGAGAAGAAAAACTGAAACAACAGAGCAAAGGTTTTGCTCTTTATAAGAAATTTGTTCTTTATAAGAAATAGTAACAAGGTAATTTTCAGAAGACCTTACCACGATCAATTCAGTTTCATTGGTTAGCTGTATTGCCTTACAGTGAGAGGCTTGAGTTCTCTCCCTTACTTTGAACTGTAAATAATATAGCTATATGAATGTATAGCCTTTTTTGAAGAGAAGAAGCTGGGCTAAATCATTGGGAAATATAGCTGTTCACTTTCTCATAGAACAGCTGTTTAAGGCACAATAAAATCAAAAGTTTTGTGAAACTGTATATGCCTACTTCCTTCCTTCCTCACAAGACTTTTTTTTCTTTTCTACTAACTGGCATGAAATCACCCTTCATATTAGTCCCAGGACCTTTAAATTAGTCTCAGCCTTCTTCCAGTTTATTTGAATTGGTGACCTTTGGATGAGCTGGTATGTTCCATTGTTACTTGCTAACGATGGAATAATCTAGTCCTGACGTACCAGTTGTGAAACCGAGGACACTGCTGCTGGATGGTCCTGAGGAAATTTAAAAGTCTCATGGCTCCATGTTGGAAAAGGGAGGATTTAGCTGTGGTTTTTATGTGCTTCTAACTGTGTGGAGTATAATAATTCAGAGCTCAAAGGGCTCAAACCAAAGTCTGTTAGAGTCGGTGGAAAATTTCCCATTGATTTTTACTGGTTTTGGATAAAGGCTTCTATGAGCTGGAGTTGAGCACATCATGGCTACTCCAACTTGTTCAGTGCTTTTGAAATTCTTTGCATATCCAAGTCATTATGTAACGTCAATTTTTTTTGTGCTGTCACCTGTTTGGGAATGTTCTTTTGCTTAGTAGAAAGTGGTGGTAGTGTTTTTGTTCACTCTTATATGCTATAGCATTAATTTTATTATCTGATCATTTCTTGCTATGTGAGGACAACATATGGGGGATTTTGGAAAAAATGAAAGTGAATCTGCTTTTGCTGAAGGCTGCTTACCCTGAAGACAGGTTTCTTCAGGTGTTTTTCAAAGAGTTTACAGTAGTGGGACATGTGAAGTTGAAAGACATGCTTTCTCTGAGGTGCATGTTGTACTTCCTTTGTTCAGTATATATTTGTTTGCTGCCTTTTTTTTTTTTGAAGATGAAGGGGAGAAAGCTGTTAGTGATAACAGATACTGGTGTTCTGTAAAAAAGCTTGCAGAATAACACATACCTGTGATAGGCATATATCCTCTCCTGGCTTCAACGTTGCTGATGATGAGCAGGATTTTTCCTCTTGGCTATATATAAAAATCCAGCCAAGAGAAAGTAGGGAGGAGAAGGATTGCTAAACTTAAGTCATGTCAGAGTTTAGTGTAGCCTGTCTTGAAATTTGATTCCATTTGGAAGGGAATCAAGAGATGAAACCTCAAAAAACCCCCACCTGATTTGAGGCAGGACATCCTCCAGCAAGAATCTCGTTTGCCACTGGAAGGGTGAGACCACGAATTTTGGCTCCTTGAAAAAGGAAATTCTGGTGCTTATTATCTCTCCTCCATCGTATTCTGGTTTACTGATTTGGGGTTTGCTTATTACTAAAAGTTGAAGAAGGCAAAAGAGGTATGCATGTGAAAGAAGCTCAGATAAATAGCCTGAGATGAGGGAAGGCAGGAGAAGCACAATTACTATGAGCCCTCGTGCCTTGGAATTCCTTCTAGGACTTGGGAAGTGCTAATTTTTCCAGCCAAACTAATTTTGTCTTTAATAGGAGATGGCTGTCATGGCAGAAAGCAGAGTGTACTGCAGGGTGCAGGGTAGCAGTACAGAGCCGCATATTTCCTGCGTATTGTCCTTTTTCATGCAGGGTTTCCAAAGCACATCAGAATCTGGCCTATGGAGGAAGGGTGGAGATACTGCTGGGGCACCGTCCACCTGCCTGCAGGGAACAAGGCAGCACGTTCATTCCATGGGTTTTTAGAGAGAGTATGGTCAGGGTATAAATTTGTGAATTTTTTGTCAGCCAGGGTCAGAGGATCAATCAGGAAAGATTTTCTTAATATTTTCACAGTTTGTTGTTGTCCCCTCCTTTCCAAATTTCACAAATAGCAATGTATGTAGTCCTAGATTCTCTCCTGCATGACCCCATTCAAATAAGCAAATAAATAAATAAATAGATGCTGTTCGGTAGCTCTTTGGGTATATGACAGCAGAATTCTGCCAGGTCACAAAGGTGCTTTCCTTCTTCTATCTGTTTAACTTAAGTAAGGCCTCCAGGTGGGTGAGGAAGTCTGTACTTGAAATGCAGTATGTTAGTCCAAGGGTCTGCTTGGCTTAATTTATCTCATCAAAAAAGTTACCAGAATAATTCACATGGCCATGAGTGTGGCAGTACTGCTTCTGATGTTTTTTGAACTTGTCATTGTGCAGTGGAGAACTACTCTCCCTTCTCAGGGGTGAGCTAGGATTTTACGTATTGTACAGGGATAACTAAACAAACAATGCATGTGTTATGAGAACCTTTATAATCAAAATCAAGGGCAGACTATAAATTTCTGTGTAAAGATTAAAGAATTGTATTCCTTCAGTTCTGTGTTATTTCATTGGTTGTATGTGGTCCAAGAGGACATTTTGAATAAAGAGATTGAATCTTGCACAAGTTGTTTCTCTCATTTAATTTATAACACGTGAATGAAATTGTTTCCATTATTCATCCCAACGACTTTACTTTAAATGTGATTATGGTAGGGGGACAATGCAAGTAAAAGGATTGTTTGGAAAAGTTGGTTCTGTTGTTAGCCTTTTTGGTTTATGGTCACACTGCCAAAGTGTGTGTAATAGCCTGCAACTAGAGAGGAGGAAATTGAAAGCAAATAAAATGCCTTTTTGAAATATGAAAATTAAATTGTGTATTCTGTTCTGAATGCTTTGGTCATAAAAATTCTCATTTTACTCTGACCTATTGTAGCTTATTAGAAATTAAATATCCTGTGAAACCAGTGAACTAGTCAAAGAGTACAGGAATAAATTGCAGTTTTTAACAAAAACCCTGTATATCCTCATATGTCTTAAATATACAGAGCTGTAATAATTTTTACTGATGAACTAAAAGGGCAAATACTCTTATGTTATAATTAGATTATACGCATGAAAGCAGTGTGATCATTCTAGACTACAGAACTGTTCTGTGTCCTCTGGTGAACCTAACCCAATAAATTAGGGTTCTGTTTTCCTATTGGAAGAAATAAAAGGACTGATTGTCGAGCTGCCTAATAGTAAGGTAGAAAACAGAGCAAGAAGATCAATGTCTGATCAAGTGAATTTAAAGTCAAACAAAACGTAAGTCTTTCTTTTACTGGATGAAGTTGATACACATAGAACCAAATTGCTTCTCAGTATGCATACACAATGCTTACTGTTTTATCTGGGGTAGAAGATCGTTAGTTCTGCTCACCTGCTACATTTTTTTGGCCTGTTTTGATCCTGGTGTTTGACTGTCTTCTGGATTACTTCATGAGACTTGGTAGGAATGAACTGTATGCCGCAGATACGGCAACAGTGTTGCTTGACAGTAGATGTTCTTTGCAACAGCTGTGGTGTAGGAAAATAAAGGAGCTCTTTGAAGAAAATCAGAAGTAGCTGTCAACTACATAAGTAGTTGGATCCTTGAACAATTCTTCACTAACCAGTATCTTAGTGACATGCAAATGGGTGAAGCATTTTTAAAAATTCACGAGAAAAATGTGTGGGTAAGAAGACCTGTTTTCATCCCCACTGCAAGTTACCTTCCTTGAGTCATGTGTCATGTTTGCTCTCATTATTTGCATCTGTGCAATGGTCTTGAACTCTGGTCCTTTTTCTTTCTTATGTTTTCATGGGTTTGTAGTGTCTTGGTCTTGCACCTCGGCCTCCTTTAGTATCCTGTTAACTCCACACCTTCCATTCATGACTTTGCATTATTTCTCTTGACTTGGCTATGCCAGCTATTTGCCATATGCTCCAACCAAACTGTACTTCAACAGGTATGGAATGCTGCTGCTGCTTGGTTTCCTACCAGTAGAAAGAATGAACACTAATAAAATGATAATATTTCTTCTTTATTGTTGCTTTTTTTTCCTTTGACCTTTAGCAAAATTGTATCATTCCTAGTCCATTTGCCTAGCTCCTTGCAACTCTTGACAGGTAGGATTGCCTGAAGGCAAGTGACTTCAAACTGTTTTCTGTCTTTACATTAAAATAATTTTATTTCAATGATTTATTAACTTGTCCCTGGCTTTGGTTTGGGTTTGGTTTTTTGGTTTTTTTTCAGTATTTCCTACATCTTATTTAAAAATGTGGTGTGTTTGTGCACAAGGTGCTTCAAAGTGTAACTAAGATCTGTAGCATTTTTGTATAAGGCTTAGAATGACTTTGTTCATCACTTCAGGAAATGGAAGTGTTTATCTTGAGCCTTCTTTTATAAGTAAGACTTTGTATGTTTCATTTGTTCCAAGAAAGGATAAGGTGAAACACATTATGCAGTTAGATAAACATGGAAAGAGTCTGTACAGAGTCGTACTCATGTAAATTCAGAATATACATGCTCATGTACATATGCATTAAAAGAATATTCACCTATACAGTATTTTTGACAAATTTCATTTTTAAGGAAAAGTAATTGCTTCCATTAAATATGAAAGTATAATTTTATTTCTACAAATACAAAGAAAATTATATCTGGAACAAAGAGTACTTCCCATGCAGCATTGAACTGCATGCATTTTATGTTTTTCCCGTTTCACTGTGGCTTGCTGAAATGATTAATTTATTGAAATGTTCTGTGTGACCAGAATACAACAGCTTTGGGCCAGAGGACTCGGATCAACTGTTTAACTGCAGAAGTTGCTGATATTAAGATTATAATGTCAAGCACTGAGGAAAAGAAATACCAGAACTAAGGTTGATGATGCAGCCTTAATTCAGGTATCTTTGAGTATATGCAGATAAACTAAGGTTTGGAGTCCATGGATGGTACTGCTTCACTTTTCAGGGTGCTTAGCCATATGTAGTAATAGCTGTGCATGAAAACTACAATTCCTCTTAACTTTATTTGAAACCAGGAAACTTGGGAACATCAGATCACAGAGAATGCAGTTGGTTACGTAGCATATTGTTAGCATGTGGTCCTTGCCTGTGAATTATATGCATGTAACAGTAATTTGTCACTGGTTATTGTGAATTTTGACTTGAAAATCACTTAGCTCTGCACCATGAAGGCATCTAACCTGATTATCCAGCTTAGCATTCAATTGTTGCAAACTGTTAAGCTCTCTTTTTTTTTCTCTTGCCCATCTCGTTGCCCATCTCCCACCCCCACCGCTGCCAGTCCCCTGCCTCTGATACTTCATGCTTTTTTCCTTTGCCAGAAATGGGGCAGGGCTGCTAGAGACATTTTATTTTCTTGAAGAGTCTTATGTGTGGAGATAGCGTCCTCGATCTTTTTTCCCCATAGGATGTCCTATCAGTTTAAGCTCTAGTTGCTTAATCTGGCAGGTGTTGAAGGCAGCTGCCATGCTCTTGATGTTGGCAGAGTGGGTTGCACTTGGAGTCATCTGCTGCCTGGTTGCTTCTGACAGGGTCTTCTTGCCACCTGAAGGTATGAGCCAATGACAAGAGTCCTGCTTGCCATTGTTTTGACCAAACCCTATGCTTTCATCTTCTTGTCTTTCTGCATTACTGAGTGTTGAGTTCTTTGGTTGGTGGGGAGTTTTCTTTGTCCCCAGTCCCACTGGCATTTGGCCCTCCCTGGCCCCCCCTACTTGGCAGTTCTGCTGTGTGTGTGTGTGACCACTGACATGTGCTGTGAGACTTGGACAGGAATGGTGATAGCCTCTGTAGCCTCTGAAATATAGGAAGCCTTCTTTCTTGCCGAGTAGGTGGTTGCACAAGATACCATCTTGATGGCAGCTGTCTTCATTTGCATTGAACTCTGGGAGAACCCAGAAACTGCTCTGATAGTCAGGCCTCCTAAGAAGCCTATTTGCTTTCATCCTCTGCCCAGGGAAGATGAATCTCACCCGCTGTCACTCTCACAGTAGGATGCAGGGAATGTGCTTGCAGCCATTCTGGCCATGACTTCCCAGTGCATGGATGGTGGGAGTGTGTTTTGTGAGGCAGAAGGATCTTCTACTGTGATCTCTTCAAGAGGCCTCATATCAAAACACTCCTTAGTTTGATAAAGGTAGAAGTGCTTTCTCTGCTTGGAGGGTAGGTGTGAGTGGGAATGGCATGACCTGGGGATGGGAAAGTACTGTATTCCATAATTCCCAAAGGAGGGAGGGCTCTATAGAGTCCTGTCTATAGAGCTGTTCCCTGAGCTAGCCATCCTGATCTCTCCATCCTACCTGCAGTGACATGGA
Source organism: Neopelma chrysocephalum (assembly GCF_003984885.1). Classification (NCBI taxonomy): domain Eukaryota; kingdom Metazoa; phylum Chordata; class Aves; order Passeriformes; family Pipridae; genus Neopelma; species Neopelma chrysocephalum. The sequence goes on along the minus strand of NW_020897695.1, from coordinate 6,427,494 downwards.
TAAGACTCCTTGCTTTGGCTCTGGACTGGCTTTAGAGTGCCAGGTTCCTTGCATGGAGCCTTGTATATGAAGAACCATATGTATACAGAGCATGCTTCCTTCTGTTTCCAGATGTCTTCACATCTTAAATACCTGATAGCTGGTAAATTCCAGAATCTGAATGAAACGTTTTTTTTTCTCCAGATACTATAACAAATATTTGTGGAGCACAAATAAACTTAGGCAAACCCCTCTCCCCCGTTTCCCCTTCTGACTAGATTTTCACAGGACAGCAGGATTCATCCTTGTCATAAGGGCCTTTCTTACCAAGTTACAGGCTCTGTTCCAAGTAATAGAACTCAAAAAAAACCCAACCCCAAACATTTCCATTGCTACTTCTGCAGAAATAGCAAGACTCTTTGCACTGGTTGCCCAGAGGTGTTATGGCATCTCCATCCACTAAAGAAAGAGGTGGCCATGGTCCTGGGCAACCTGCTCCTGGTGACCTGCTTGAGCAGAGTGGTAGACTAGACAGTCTGCAGAGGTCCTTTCCAGCTTCAGCCATTCTGTGACTGAAACTTTCTGAAAAGGTTTTGAAAAAGAATTGAAGTTCACTTGGTTAGAGAGGAGGGAAGCAAAAAATAAATTAAAATAGATTCATTTAATGGGAACTGTAGAGCACACTTTCAAATTAAGCTGCTCTGCCAGGCTTGCCCGTAATAAATTCTGGGGAGTCAATAAAAATGTTATGAATTCATACCAAAATAACAGAGAGCAAATCATATTACTTCTGTCTATACCAACAACTGACGTATCTCTGTAACTTTAAAAAGTGCCCTAAATGTATTTTCTATGTACAGATCAGAGTTGTGAGCTTACTTAAAACTTAGAAAGAGAATTCATGCTCTCACCTTTGAGCATAATAGGCCAATTCTCAGCATCATTGCCTTTGATCTCATAGAAAGAATCATGTGTGCATAAAAAGTATCCAGGACTTGCTGGTTGTTTAGGAGTAATTTTCTGATCATGCTTTGCTGATAGGAATTTAAATGTAAAAAGTCAAATTTACATAAGCAGACTCTGTGAACCTTTGCCCTTCCCTCACTCTTGACTTTTGCTGCCCAGTTTGGCTCCCAGCACTTTTTAGAGATCTCTTTTGTGGGTTATGTGTTGCTCCAGCAAGAAACCCAAGTTCTGAAAGCAAGAAAGTGGTAGAATTGCAGCCACAAAACCTGAACTCAAGCAATGTTCCCTCTCCCATTACTGCTCCACCTACTCATGAGGCAGCCCTGTGGGGACCAGTGTGGACACTGGCTGGTAGCCAGGTATGTACCAGACATCTCCTTACCTTTGCTCGTAGATGGAGCTCATCCACAAATGACAGCTGGAAGTTCATACCCATAATATAAGCTCGCATCACTGTAACCTGTATTTTGCAACAACAGTGCAGGCGGCCTTTTTTCTGAAAAATTTCTATTTCTCAATATTTTTAACGTACTTTATTTTCTCAACTAAGGACTAGCAGGAAGGCTTATCAGCAATTTATGTTGGAGATAGAAGGAAAAGGGCAAGTGGATTGCTGAGAGGATATTGCTTGCTGTCTGGGCAAGCATAGCATGCAAGAAGATGAAAAGCTTGGACTCCTCTTTGTGAAGTTCAACACCAAGCCAAGTTATAACTTGAGCTCAGCTTCTTCGAAACCTATCTGTGTAGATATAGCCATAGTCCGTTTTGATGATCATAAGTCTGCAGCTGAATTGATGGTGCAAGAAAGATAGGTAAAGGCAGACTTTTACCACTGGAGTCCAGATCTACAAGATCAAATCTACAGTCTAATATTTTTTTAAATGTTTTGTTGCTAAGGGTTTCCTGATACATCATGCCTAATCTTGTCAATATTTCTTTAGGTCTTTCTCCTTTAAATAGCTTTGGATGAGTGGAACATCCTGTACTTTTGCAAAGATCTCCTGGAGTTAGTGAAAGCCATTTGTGTGAACGTGGGCAGCTGAAAGAAGCAAAGGCATTCTGAGCCCTGCACAGTTGTAAGGCGGTCTATGTTTGGGAAATGAGAGTAGTAGGGCATTACTGTGTTTGCTTGGAAAGTAATCTAATCTAAAAGAGCTTGAAACAATTTGCAAATTAGGATTGTGAAAACCTCAATGTCATTTTCAGTTCTTTAAGAGAACAAGTATTTAAATCCAGAAAGAGCACCAGGCAGGAAGAATTTGAGAGATTCAACCTGGCAGATGTTGCAAGGCATGGGATAGAATAGGACTGAGCTTTACCAGTTGCCATGTGAAGGTTAAGATCTGTAATCTCTATTAGGAGATCCAAATTTCACAACACTTGGGTGATGGTGTAACAGGAAGAAGGGTGTGGGCAAAACTACAGAGCGACATATGAGTAATTCAAGACCTCACCTGTTTTCTCATCTAGAGAGCAGGGGCAAAGTGGGGAAAGCAGATGGGCAGATCAGAAGTTACAGTTTAAGCACTTACTTTTGCTGAGTTTATCTGTATTGAGGATGATCTTTGGGCATTCGTTTTTATTACACACTCTTTGTATTTTTGAGTGGAAGCATTTTAAATCAGAAAAAATGACGTCTGGTGTTACTCCTTTTATGCGCTGTCTCAGCACAGCAAATTTGAGCTATTAGGTTATAGCCAGCAAATGCCAGCAGTCTTTGTGGTACTTTACTGTTAATTTACTTTGATGTGTTTTCTTCAATGATTTTCCTAGTGGTGATACAAGCTACCTTTTTAATAATATCAAAGTGGTGGAATTACTGTCTCATTTTGATGTGAAAAAGGCTCGGTGAGTATCACAGGCAGATTATAACCTTAAATAGTGCCCAGAAGTGATATGTCTGAAAGAAAAAGTTACGATCCCAAAAGGGATTTTTGCAATTCTGTCAACATTATTTACATTTAATAAATGCACATATTCCTGCAATATTTGAAATCAGGGTTCAGGACTCGAAAATGAAATTTAATATGCGATTACCTTCAGTGGTTATTACTGCTGGAGAACTGAGAAAGGCAAAAATAAAGATAGGTGATACAAGCTTACTATTTTCCAAAGCTCAACAGTTTTGTGAGCAAAATGATCTGATTACAGTGTGTTTTTATGATGGAAGTAATTTTATCTACAGTGCTATATTTGGAATCAGTATACTCAGCCATCTCCATCTGTGTATGTGGCAAGTCTAATAGGGATTAAAATTATACCATGCTCATGTTTGGTTTTCTTCAGACTTTTACCTTGGGTTTTTGTTTTGTTTTGTTTTGTTTTGTTTTTCTGATATAGCATGGAATCTCATTGTTGAATTTTGTTGTATTTTGTTTACTGATATCTTCATGAAAAACTTGGTGAAAGTTTGTGATAACTCAAGAGTCCTTATACCCTTATATTTCAGTTAGCCCGTGGTGTTGCTATTGAAAGCAATTAATACTCTTCCCTTTGTAATCCAAGCTAATGTTGTCTAATCAACATTATGTAATTCAACAAATAGAACAAAACCTACTGAATTTAAATACTGTACTCTTTTGTTATCTCTGGATGTTCAGCACAGCATGTATTTTTGTATCTTTTGAACCTTTTGTAGATCAGAAGGTGAATTTTGGAAGTAAATGCATTGTATTTTTGAGTCTATAAATTTTGCTTTCTGTCAACACTTACATTCAAGTTATGTTTCTGCAGAATTACCCATTGTTAATTAAGAATAATTTTATCTCTTTGGTTAACAGAAGAAATTGGGACATTATTAGGGTGTTGGCCTTGCTGTTTCCATAACAGGTTAGCTGCTTTGATCTGGCTATGTTGACAGTAAAATTGGGTCTTCTGCTTGGACGTGTAGAAGAAGTATGTGTTTGGTTAGACCGTTATCAAATTGGAGGAAGTAACTAGAATTGGTAAAATGAAGACAGGCACAATACTAATGAAAAAAGAGAGGAAAACTAATTAAAAAAGAGAGAAAAAATTAAACAATGCAGGGTCACACAGAAGACTGTCACTTTGTTGATGTAATTTATTGCTGTCAACAGAGGTCATGACATCACGCTACAGCTTTCACAGCTCTTCTCAGTTTTATACCATTTTCCTATGGCTCATACAAGCCCAGTCCTAGAACATTGCATTCCCTTTTGTGTACTGCTCATTATTTATTGGGGTTTTTTCCTAACCAGAAGAGATTAAACAGGAGAGAGTCCAGGTGGGATTTGGAAAAATAATAGAGTGGGAAAGAAAATTACATTAGCAAAGACTGCAAGGTGTCTGCAATTGTCTATTAGAGACCATGTCTGAATTGTCTGAAAGTAGTTGTAAAAGGTAACTGCAAAAAGTGTGTTTTTTAAATTTTAATGAAGAGATCTACTTATTAGAAGGGATGGATCTAAGACTTTGGTCTGTGTGTGATGGTGTTGTCACCTTGTAATTGATTGATAGGAATCTAAGTTGTATAAAGCACCAGCAGCTTTATGTTATGGAATGGTACAACTTTGGTACAATGAAGGATAGGCAGCTACTGAAATCTGCTCTTGTATAATAATTTTTGATAGTAGTGACATGTCCTGGTTTTGAACACTAAATGCCTTTGACCTAATTTAACTCTAGTATAACAACACTGAGAATATGGGCCATTTACATCATGGAAAGAAAAAAGGAAAATACATTAAATTATTTCCTATTTTTAGTGTATTATTTTTCTTAATTAAACATTCACAATAATATAAAGCAAGAGACAGCAAAAATAGGTTTCTGTTGTATTTGCTTAATGTGAGCATATGTAATCTTGTAAGTCCTGTGTGCCATTTTAGATTTTATTTAATTTTCCCTTTAAGCTTCAGACTGGAAGTTAAAGTGCCCCAAAGGGGTCTTTATTCTAGTTGAAGTGCTCTGATTGCACTGATCTTTTCTTCCTTTTCTTTTTGGTAGTATTTTAAATTTTGTGGGTTGTGGGGGAAGAAATGCCGTCTTTCCTGTTATGAACATTGGTAGCTAAAGCTTCTTGGTGCCTTTTCAGTGATCTTAGCAATCACCAGTCAGCCAAAAAATGAGGAGGACCTTGCAGAATTGCACATTATGTGTGACCCTGATTCAGAACTGTGTCTGTAATTTAAGAAACTTGAAGGACAGGTTGTGAGATCTGTGCTGTGGTTGGCCATCTCAATGGCTGTCTGGGGCTTCTCAAAAATATCTGTTTAAAATGTTACAACAACTTTTGAGAAACTTGTGATTTAAAATCACATAATCTCAAAAAGTGAACTGTGACTCAGTATATGGAGGTTGTAGATTGGTCAAAGCATGAGAGATTACACTTCAGAACAAATATACTAGGAGGAGTACGCAGGGAAGAAGGGGGGGAAAGCACCCCTGTCTCCATGTCAGAATTACCAGGTGTGGTGTATGTTCCTCCAGTTGCTTGGTACCCCAGCTGGGCATCAGTCCCCAAAATGTGGTGATCATACCCAGTCTTGAATGGAGGTGTCAGTGCTCTTTCCAAAGAAATCTAATTTGACTATTTCATCCTCATGAAATCTCCAAATATATCCTGGCATCCCTAATTTCAGGATGTAGCATGTCAAGTCAAGAGCATTACTCCTAACATGTGGTCAGCACCCATTTCAACTTTCAGTCTGCATGTTTTTTGTAATATGGTGGTGTTCACAAAAAAAGCAAATTAGGTGCCTGTTTTTTCCTATCTTCACATAATTCCTTATTGTCCTTAAATAATTTATTAAATTAATTTAATTTTTTTTTAGAGTCCAGCTTGTTCTACTTTTGTTCTCACAAGGAAACATTTCAGAAGGTTATATGAAAAGTCATGGTTCAAAGTTATAAGGATCACTAGATTCCATTTAATTTTTCTTGTAAAACTGCTGACAAGCTTCGCAGGTGTCTGGAAGCAAAATGGCTAGGAGCAAACTGTTTTAGGCAAAATCCTTACAGATGAATAGTGTTTTGAATGGGCATAATATAGGCATATTTTTCTTAATCTTCAGTCTGCCATTGTACTTCCCTGAGGAACTTTTGGAGCCTAGTGCTGATTTTAGAAATGTATAAGGTAGCATTAGAAATAAGATGCCTATTGAAGTAGCAATAATGAAGGAGAGAGTATTTCACCATTGTTGGCGATCGTCTGGAAATGAATTCCCCAACAAGTAAATTCCCAAAGTGCTAGGAAGTCATCTGATAACATAAAAAAAATGAGCAGTTTGCATCCCTATTATAATTACAGTGCTGCTTTCCTGCCTGAATTTTAATACGTGGCATTTCAGTGGTCTGCACTGTTTGTAAGGATAGAGTAGTAACCCATCAAGAATGACAAAACTACCATGGTCTGTGTTGTGTCAACCAAATAAAAATCCCTTTTCCATTTGTTCCTGCATGTATTTAAGACTGCATTTACCTATTTGTGTGCCTGTAAAGGGTGCATTACAGTCATATGAACAGACATGCAGTCTTGCCAAAATCTTCTAACATATTTTTATATAATTACGGCTATTTTCTCTAGTTTTTCTCATTTTTAACACTTTATTAGGACAAATGCACATAAGTGATTCAATTTTTCAGTACTGTCTGTTTACCCATGTTAGAAATTATTCTTTAACTCTATGTGTTTGCTTTTTTAAGGATATCATGACTCATTATTTACTCATGGGTAATCATCACTAGTAAACAGTGCATCTTGTGAGAGCTAATACAGAGCTTTGTGTGTATCATTTAGAAAGAGACCCTTCGATTCAAAAGTTTCTGCCAGCTGTCACCTCCGCAGTTAATATCACCTCATAATATAGAGCTAGTTACAAAATACCAGAAGTAATGTTTGTGTTTAGAAAAACAGGAAAGCTTGCAAATAACCTGGAACTCAGTAACACGTAAGATTTCAGGGCTGCAGTAAAATATACCTGGGCATATAATACTGCAGATTTCTGTTTTGTGTCTGATATCTTACTGCTATGTTTAGTTGGTATTTTATACTTTTTCAATTAATGAAAACAAGAAAAAATTGGTATAAACCAGAGCACCTTAATTTTGTCATTTTTCTGTTACAATGAGGAAATATACTTTGTATCTATTACCAATTACTTTCCTTAAAATTATATCCTAGGTTTAGATTTTGAATCATTCCTTGGCTGACTAAGTGATGACTCTCTCATTTTGTCTCCTATTTATAAAAGAAGTTAAAAGATTTAGTTCATGAATTTTTCGTACAGACTGCAGATATACTGGTTGGGGCCAAACTCTGTCCTCGGTTACAAGTCAGTGTCGCCATTGAGCTGTCAATGGCAGTGTTGTGAATGTATTTCAGCGTAGCACTGAGTCTTTAATGTTTTGTTTCTTGTGTGTATATAGGGGTAAGAATTAAGGAGATGATAGATAAACTGATTATAAAAATAGATAGGAAATAGAGGCTCATTTTCCAGTCCAACATGCTGCTGCCAGTACTGAAGCAAGAGTAAAGCCATTACTCACTGCCCTGCGGGTGCTGCACCCTGCAATGAATGAGTACCATATTTTAAAATATCTAGTAACATCATGAAAAACTGAATTTGAAGCAGGAGTTCAGATCTTAATTAATGAAACTGCCTTTCCTCCTTCAGTGCTGCCAGCCAGAAAAATCTGATTATATTTTAAACTTTCCCAAACGGACTTTGTCTTTTCATTTCTTAGGAACTGTCTGAAACCAAGAGCGAGGAAAGGTGTAGCACAGAAGGCAGCTTTATGTGCCTTCATAGCCTGGTTTCAGATTGGTAACATCCCTCTGAAGTTTTACGGCATTTTTTCAACCTCCAAGATTTTCTGCACTTTGAAGTTAAAAACCAAGTTAACCTTTGACCAAGAATTTCAAAATCTCCGTGTAGAAAGCCCTTCCCCTTCTGCTGCCTGATAAATGCAAAACTTTCCTCTGCATATATAGGACTCAAAACGCCTCTGAAGAAAAGTAGCTTTATTAATTCTGAATCGTGCTTTTTCTGGATAATTCCCTTCAAGAGGAGGCATCCCTCCTAAGTGTTTGAAGCTCTGCCTTCCTTTTTGACCTGAAGAATAGAATAGTGAGCAAGAATAATTAGAGGGAAAAATGTTGGTAGTGCTGTTGTGATGTGAAGACCCTTCCTGCAGCTGGGTTCTGCCAGCTAAATGAATATGGCTCTCAGCCTTACTAACTCGAGACCTATCGGATACAAACGAAGGAAGCAAACCTGAAGAAAACTAAATGGAAATATGCCCTGCCACGTGTTTTTTGTGCTGTAATGAGGAAAGCAATCTCTTTGCTCTGAGACAACTTAAGGTTGTTTTTTCCCATTGCTTGTATCATACAACATCTATTTTCTGAAAAAGGGTGGAGCTTGGGCTGTTGCTGGTTCCACAGTCCTTTCCAGATAGTGGGCATAGGCAGTCTTCTCAGCCCCTGTACTAAATTTCAATGGAAAATGAAGAGTGTTGTCTGGTATGGGGTAGATGGTATATTTTGTATTTGAAATTCCAATCACTGCTCCCTGCATGAGCATCTTGAGGTTTCTGAGTGAGTTTGTTAGCAGCTTCATAGATTTCTGTCCTCCTCTTGTAAGGCTTTTCCAAACTTTTTTCTGATCCTGCCTCTGCAGAGTTCACAGGCACACTCATGGGTTCTGCTCTGCCTATGGAAAAGTTTTATGTCAGGAGAGAACCGGGCATTGGTACCTCCTAGGCACGGCACCCCGGGGTGGTCAGTGCAGTAGCACAGCAGCTGCTGTGTCTTACATCCACTTCGGTGCTCCCAAAAGAAGGCTTCACGTGGAGGAGGCTTTCCATCAGATGCATGGGGTAGCATCAGTGGCATGGTTCAGCAGATGTGCAGCTCTGAGAGAGAGCAGGAGACTTACAGACTACAACATGGTGTGCAGAGCTGGTTCAGTGGTCAGCATCTCTCTTGTAGGTAGTCCAACAAGCTCTGCAGTGTTGTCTGTGCATGTATGCTGAATACTCCTGCCTCAGACTGGGAAAGTCAGAGATTCCTGCTCATGATCTGGCTCTAAAAGCATCAGGGTAGGACATTTTTAGTGCCCTTTCAGGAGGTGATATGTACCTTGTGGGATACACAGTTTGGGAAGGCAGGTGGGGCATGAACTATCTGGTACTACCACGATAATGCAAGACAGGTCTTTTAAGAGGAATCATAAACATGTTTGGCATATATGCACAATAAAGTGTCTACTGTACAACTCAGTCTTCCAGTGTTGCCTAATCAATTTGGTACGTTGTTTTTGAAGGTTTGATTTCTTTTATGCCTTGTGTCTCCTTCTGGTACTCAGATGTCTGGCTGATGAGGTCTTTTGATGCTATGTGCTGTATTTATAGCCCTTATGAACTTGTCTTGCAAAATCACTAGATTTTAATCACTCACTTCTTTGAGTACTGAATCTTAAATATGCAGACTTCTTGGCACTTAGCTTTATTTGTCTATCAAAATACATTAAAAACAAGCCAGTCTATCGGAGCTGGCTATCTTGAAGGGATTACAGTTAAGATATCAGCTTTATCCAGTGGCAGCACAGAGGTGAATAGCCATAGATGAACAGAAAGACTGGGAAAGAATTAGCTATTAATTTAAGTATCTTGAAGTTATAAACGAATGTTTTAACAGAGCAAGTCTGTCATTATCTGTTTTGCTCTTTTTTTGGACAGTTCCTGATCTCTCTAAGTCTGCTGCTGAATGCCATTTTGAAAATCTTGTCAGGGATAATTGCTGTCACAAAGGTAGATAGATATCACACATTCTGGATGATGCCTGACTTATAAAAATGGTGATCTCTCTAACTACCCATTTCCTTTCCTTTTCACTTCTTTTCCTGAAATTTAGAAAAGGAGGTGTTAGGCAATAATGCTGGTAAAATGGATTGATTGTCAGTGATTTTTGAAATTCCATGTTTTCTCTGTGGAGTTTCCTGGATTTTTCTTCATCTTTTAAATGATTTTCTGTGGAGAGTTAAAATTCTTTGAGAGGTTGTTAGATATAGAATATGAACCATGCTAACTAAACAAGGAACAGTTCCTATTGAAGTCTGCCTGTGTGGCAACATGAGCACAGAGTGGAAGAAAATAAGAGTTTAAGAAGGAATCTCAAGGATGTGATAAGTCCCCCCTTTTTTGCTACTAAAATACCTTAAAAGTGGAAAGAAAGCTGATTAGGCGGTGTGTTGAAGATAGGCTGTATACTGTATAAAAGCACAAGTTTAGCTTTCATCTTACATAATAGACAGGGGGAAATGTCACTCCAGATTATATTAGTTGCACTAAATGCTTGTCTATTAAAAGCAATTGAGTTTTTTTTTCCTGCTGTGCTGGCATATAGAGTTGCTGTCTGCCGTGCTGTAGCATTCAACCAACTAATTTCAGCTATGCTGATTTCCCCCCCCCCCGAAAATTTATGTCTGTCAGTCACTTTACAGAACTTGCTTGGAATTACATACATAAAAGTTGTGTGACAAGGAAGCAGGCTGCTGTCCCACCAGTCTTTGCTTTTTGATGTCTCTTCTCAGGGCAAAGCAGAATTTAAGAATTTTGAAATGTCAATTCTTCAAGTGTTGTACAGGCAAACTGCCATGTATGATAGTTTTACTAGGTAAATTTTTTGTGATTTTGACCCTTCGCATTTATATTCAGTGATAGAAATATGATATGTTTAGTTTAAACTCTTAGAGGCACAGTGCTTGAAGTGGGCTGATGTGGCATATAAACTACCATGTCAAAAAAGTAGACAAGCTTTTCACAGAATCACAAAATATGCCAAGTTGCACGGGACCCACAAGGATCATCGAGTCCAACTCCTGGTCCAAGAATCACACCATGTGCCTGAGAGTATTGTCCAAATGCTTCTTGAACTCTGTCAGGCTTGGTGCTGTGACCACTTCCCTGGGGAGCTTGTTCCAGTGCCCAACCAGCCTCTGGGTGAAGAACCTTTTTCTAATATCTAACCTAAACCTCACTGACACAACTTCAGGCCATTCCCTTGAGTCCTGTCACTTGTCACCACAGAGAAGAGATCAGTGTCTGCCCCTCCTCTTCCTCTTATGAGGAAGTTGTAACTGCAATGAGGTCTCCTCTCAGTCTCTTCTCCAGGCTGAACAGACCAGGTGATGCTTTGCCTGATGCCCCCCAGGACACGGTTGGCCCTCCTGGCTGCCAAGGCACTCCTGACTTATATTCAACTTGCCGTTGACCAGGACCCCCAGGTCCCTTTCTGTGGCACTGCTTTCCAGCATTTCATTCCCCAGTCTGTACAAACATCCAGGGTTGCCCCATCCCACGTGCGGAATCTGGCACTTTCCCTTGTTGAACTTCATATGGTTGGTGATTGCCCAGTCCTCTAATTTGTCAAGGTCTCTCTGCAGGGCCTCCCTGCCTTTGAGGGAGTCAACAGGTCCTCACAGTTTTGCATCATCTGCAAACTTGCTTAGTATCCCTTCCAGTCCTGTGTCCGAGTTATTTATGAAGCTGTTGAGGGCCTAAGATGGAGCCCTGTGGAACCCCACTAGTGACAGTTCACCAGTCTGATGTTACCCCATTCACTGTTACCCTCTGTGCTCGACCCATGAGCCAATTGCTCACCCAACACGTGATGTGTTTATCCAGCTGTGTGCTGGATGTTTTGTCCAGAAGGATCCTGTGAGAGACAATATTGAAAGCTTTACTGAAATCCAAAAAGATTACATCAGCTGCCTTTCCTTTGGTCAACTAGGTGGGTTACCTTATCCTAAAAGGAAATCGGGTTTGATTAGCAGGAATTTCCTCTCATGAAGCCATGATGGCTGTGATCAATGACTATGTTGTCTTTCAGATGTTTTTCAATACCTCCCAGAATAATCTTCTCCATAACTTTACCAGGCACTAAAGTGAGACTGACAGGCCTGTAGTTTCCGTGGTCCTGCTTGCCCTTCTTGAAAACTGGGACAATGTTTGCCAGCTTCCAGTCAGCTGGGACTTCTCTGGATTCCCAAGACTGCTCAAGAATCATTGAGGTTTTGCAATGACATCAGTTAGCTCTTTGAGGATTCTGGAATGAATTCCATCAGACCCCCTAGATTTGTAGGGATCCAGTGGGAGCAGCAGATCCCGCACAATTTCAGAGTTGACTGGGAGTTGATCATTCTTGCAGTCATGGTCCTCCAGCTCAGGGCACTGAGACCCCCTTGGTCAATCATCCATGTTGAAGACAGAGGTAAAGAATGTGTTAAACACCTCTGCGTTGTCTTTATCCCTGTTTGTGAGGTGACCATTCCCATCCTGTAAGAGGCCAGTGATGTTTCTATACTGTCTATTGCCATTAATGTATTAGAAAAAACTCTTTCTACTGTCCTCCACATTTCTGCCCAGCTTCAACTCCAGCTGAGCTTCGGCCAGATGAATTTTCTCCGTACAGCAGCAAGGAGCATCTCTGAATTCTTCCCATGTCACCTGACCTTGCTTGTACTGGGCATACACCTTCCTTTTTTGTCTTATTTCCAAGAGAAGATCCCTACTCAGCTAGGTCAGCCTTCTGCTTCACCTGCTTGACTTCCAGCATTTGGGAAATGCTGTTCCTGTGCCCTCAGCAGGTGATGTTTGAAAAGTGACCAGCACTGATGGACCCCTGCACCTGCAAAAACATTTTTGTAGGGGACCTTATTTACTAATTCCCTGAGCAGCCTGACGTTTACTCTCCTTATGTCCAGAGTTGAGGTTTTGCTGGCACTTTTCCTCCTGCCAACAGAGATTTTAAACTTGATTGCTTTGTGGTTGCTGTGGCCAAGACGGCCACCAATCTCTAGTTTGCTCATGAAATCCACTCTGTTGACATGCAGCAGATCAAGAAGAGCATCTTTCTGAGTCAACTCCCTTAGGACCTGTTCCATAAAGTTGTCATCCAGGTTTTTTAGGAATCTTCTGGCCCAGGTTGTACCACCTGTGTGATGCTCCCAGTTGATTTCTGGCAAGTTGAAGTCCCCCATAAGGACAAGAGCACTTGACTTAGAACTCTTAGTTCCTCAAAGAATAGTTTGTTGGTGTCATCATCCTGGCTGGGAGGTCTATAGCAGACTCCCACAATGACATCCCCATTATTTGTTTGCCCCTTGATTCTTACCCAGAGGCTCTCAACTGTTCCATTGCCAACTGTGAGCTCCATACATTCTAAGCCTTCTCCATGCTGTGCCACCCCTCTGTCTCTTCTGCCCTGCCTATCCCTCCTGAAGTGCCTGTAATCATCCAACAGGGCACTGCAGTCACAGGTCTCATCCCACCAGGTTTCAGTTATGCCAGTGATGTCAAATCTCTGTGACTGGGCCAAATCTTTGAGCTCCTCTTGTTTGTTCCTCATGCTGCGTGCATTAGTGTAGAAACATTTCAGGTGTGGTAGGTACCTTGAAGCCAACCTCGCGTGAGGCAGATTGAGGGATCCCATTAGTGCTCGTTTCTTTTTGTTACTCCTATTATGATTTTTCTCCTAAAATACAGGCAGAAGTTGTTTGTGAGAAATCAAAAATACTTTTTATTTCCTCCATTTATGAAGAAGGCTTATTTTTGTGGGTTTTGTTTGTTTGTTTTTTAACTTGTCAGTTGAAAACCTTGCCTGTGGTGTTTCATTTTGTTTTACAAAAGAAACCAACCAAAGTGAGCTTTCATTTTTTCCAAACGATGGTGCTACTCTGATAATAGTTAAGGAATTTATTTTTTGCTGGGTTTTGATACTAGAAACAGGATCTTAGACTTTCAAAAATGACTCATAATTTGGCATAAGGCCATTTTAGAGTGCATAACCTAAAACATCGTAAAGATGGTATTCAGTTCTTGCTGGAAACAAGGTTTTATTAAAGACATTTTAGTTTGTCGGCGAAATGGCCAGGCATCCAAAATCACCAGTTGTATGTGCAAACAGAGTTTATTATATTTCCTTTCAGACCGTGTTTGAAAGATTCTCATAATTCAAAAAGGTGAAAAGATTAAAATCAGACAAATTTTTACATCTGTAGTTACATAATACGATGTAATGCGATGATACTATAATTTATGATATAATGTAATTTATTATAAAATGTATTATTGCCTGTATTATTGCAAGGGGAAGGCAAGCAGGAATAACTGATGGCTAAAGAACATTTTAGAACCCTCTGTAATTTTCTCTTTACAGCCCTTAAAACACTGATTTTGTGAGTATTTGATAGAATCACAGAATTACAGAATGGTTTGGGTTGGAAGGGACCTGCTGTGGGTAAAGACACCTTCCACTAGACCAGGTTGCTCAAGTCCTCATCCAGCCTTGCCTTGAATATGTCCAGGGAGGGGGCACCCAGAACTTCTCTGGACTACCTTTTCCAGTGCCTCACCACCCTCATAGTAAAGAATTTCTTCCTAATATCTAATCTAAGTCTGCTGTCTTTCAGTTTAAAGCCATTCCGCCTTATCCTGTCACTACATGTCCATGTAAAAAGTCCCTCTCCAGGTCTCTTGTAGGCTCTCTTCAGGTACTGGAAGGTGCTCTAAGGTCATGCTGGAGCCTTCTCTTTTCTTAGCTGGACAACATCAATTCCCTCTATCTTCATAGGAGAGGTGCTCCAGCCCTGTGATTGCCTTCATGGCCCTCCTCTGGACTTGCTCCAGCAGGTCCGCGTCCTTCTGCTGGGAGCCCCAGAGCTGGATACAGTACTCCAGGTGGGGTCTCACAACAGCAGAGTAGGGGAAGAGAATCACCTCCCTTGACTTGCTGGTCACACTGCTTTGGATGCAGCCAAGGGTACAGTTGCCTTTCTGGGCTGCAAGTGCACATTGCTGACTCGTGTCCAGCTCTTCATCCACCAACACCTCCAAATCTTTCTCCTCAGGTCTGCTCTCTATCCTTTCTCCACCCACCCTGTATCTGAGTTTGGGACTGCACCAACACTAGTGCAGGATCTTGCACATGGCCTTGTTAAACTTGATAAGTATTGCACAGGCCCACCTCTCAAGCCTGTCAAGGTCTCTTTGGTGGTATCTCTTCCCTCCAGTGTGTTGATTACACCACACAGCTTGGTGTCATCAGCAGATTTGCTGAGGGTCCGCTCAATCCCAACAAACACGCTAAACAATGTTGCTTTTCCATTAGGAAGAGGTGATTAGGCAAGAGCAAACCACAGTTTGTGAGTCTGTGTCTCCTTGGGGCTGCAGTGGGGCGAGACAGCAGGAAAGAAGTTGCTGAATGGGCTGACATAAAAGAAATAACTGAATCTTATGGAGCAAAATGTAAAACCTAGCAAGGGTTCTTAAAATAGCAGCACCAAAATCAAAAGTGCCATTGAATGACAATTTATGTATTGATAGAAAAAAAATGGAGTGCTGTGTTTATTCCTGGCAAAGAAACATTTTTCAGATTTTTGGCATCAGTGAGGATAATCTGAATGAGTACCTTGTCACCAAAGTGCATGTACGAAAACAGTCCGTAAGCATGACCTTGTTGGTGTGTTTCATTCTCAAACACTGACCATTTCTCTTCACTGCTAAAACAATGGGGAAAATAATTTGAACATCATAAATAAAAAGATCTGATTTCAAATAGATGAGACTATCACAGACATATTTTGTGTTTAATGCATCGCTTTCAGCATAGCATAAAATGGAAATTAAAAGATTATTTACGAATTCACCATGGATGTATCCTGTGGGACAGGTTTTCACTTCATTATTGTTTTGAGTGAAGAAAGCAGGTACAGAACAGGAAGGAATCTAGAATAGTTCCATGAAACAAGCAGCTGCTCATCAAAATAACCTGATAATAACTGTCAGCATTCAGTGGAAGATGTGTTCATAGTTAATCACTTTGATTCTTCATCGGTGAGGAAACCACAGAGTATTCTGTCCAAGTTTTTAAAGATGCCATCCAAAATGCCGTCCAAGATTTTGATTAAAACAGAGTATGCATTTTGCACAATGAGTTGTTATGGCTGGATCTAATTACCAATGAACAATTGTAACCACAGGAGAACAAAATAAAATAATGATTCGGATAAGTTATAGAGCTTTTCCATTACATAGTCCATATGACCAATCCCAAATACCAAAGTCATAGATCGTTTTTTTTTAATTTCGGGATCAAACACAAAAGTTGAAATATTATATATAACAAAAGCTCTTCTGGTTTTTAAAATTAAAAATGCAGATTTATGATTCATTGTAGCTTTGCTGCAATATTCACTTGCTTTGTCATAGAATCATAGAATATCCTGAGCTGGATTTTTTTTTTTGGTCATATATTGCACTAGTAACTGTTTCAGTTTGTTCAAGTGTAACCCTAAAAATCCAATACAGAATTGCTTGCTATTACACCAATAATCAATTGTTTACAAAATCTAACTTGTTTACAAAATCAGTTGTTTACAAAATCTATCATAGATTTATCAAAATCTATGATAATGAATTACTGATCGTAGAGAAGATGTTTGGGAAAGTAATTCCAGGGTTTTTTACTGTAGTTTCTTGAATAATGGTCAGATTCTCCCATTCTAATTACCAAAAAGCCAGTAGGATCAAAAGGATCCTAGGATAAATTTATACAAAATGTTTTGACTTTATTTGTGATTCCCAGCTCAATGTTTTATTTTGAGGAGATGTAGAAATGTTCCTGACTTAACAAGAACAGAAACTATAGTGGCAATTGATAACTAAATGACCAATGTGCACCATATTGTAAATTAACTTCTCAGCTACGTTCTGCTCATGGAATATATTGAAGTGAAACCTAACCTAACATCCTCTTTAATTCAGATGATGGGATTCTTGAAGTCATCTTTTTTGTGTTTCCTCACTGCTGGGACAAGCTGGCTGGCAGTTTGGTTCAAAGCATCCTCAGAGCACAACTTTAACTGGTACGGGTCCCCTGGGGAATGCTGTGCAACCAGGCACAGGTCTCTGGTGCACAGGGAACACCTGTCCTCAGGAAGCTGCTGGGGGAATGGGAGATCCAGAATACTGGCTGCATCTCCCATACATTGAGGCATCCCACTCCTGCATGTCCAAGTGCCTTTCGTGACCAGATGGACCAGTGCAAAGGCAAGAATATGGTCGTTGTCCTCAGTGGTGTGTTACTTAGTGGATGCATTGTCCTTCATGTGCAGGTGTCCTTATGGTAGCCTGATCCACAGGCAGAGTGGGCTCATTGATCAGTGGTTCTGCTTGTGCTTGTTGTGCAACAAACTGTGCAGCTTCTTGGTGTTGGCTGGTGGGGACGGCACGCACCACCTTTTGGTCTCTGCTCCCGTTTCACTGCCAAGGTTTGCAGCAGCTGACGTGCTTTGGCTGGTTGCTGGAGTACATCGTCTACCTTTAGTGTGTTTTGTTTTGGGCTCAAAGTTTGCTCTGCTCGTTTGTCATAATTTGCTAACCATAAAACAGGTATATGCTATCAACTTCAGCCTATGCAGGAGAGCTTGGCAGAGTCTGCAGGCATCCTTTAGGGATGACAAGCATTTTGAATCCTTTTTATGGTAACATAATAAAAGGGTCCTTAGTGTAAGTGGTGATAATGCTCAGAGGATTTTTTTTAAAAAGTTATTTTGAGTATAGTATTTCTTTTAATATATCCTTATGCATAAACCCTCTTGCTGTAATTTGTCTGTTAATTTACAATTGCAAATACCTCATAAACGTGGCAGCTGAATATTATCCATGATATACTGGGGGAAGAAAGCAGCAAATACCACCATCTTTCTAAAAATACAGACGTGTAAATGAAACCTTTTTTTATGGAGCATCCAAAGTGGGGAAAATACCACTTTCCCCTTTCCTGCTGGTTGTGCATTCAAAGGTTTTCCATGTGCATGAATGCAGTTTTGAATTTGAGTTCTTTGATAGATTTTTTTAATTCTGATTTCATTTGGTAGAAATAAACATAAAAGACAATGCCAGTGGATTGGCTTTGACACATTGCTACATAGTTCCTAAACAAATGTCTAAATCTGTCAGTTTGTCTCTTAATTGGAGTTTAGCCCAAATCCACCTTTCAAAAAAAACCTGGGAGCTTCAGCATGCTTGACCTTAGCTCCACAAAATAAAGCAAATATAATTTCTTAAGGCTTTTATCCTGTTAGCTTAGCCAGAAAACCTTGATTCAACAATATTTTTTATTTAGTCATAGTTGGTTATCACTAGCAAATGATGTCATTGTCACTAACAGTGTTTTCCACCACGTCTTCACAGAAGATGAAGTTAGGCAGCTGCAGACACTAGTGAAATATAACTTTGTTTCAGTGAAGGTTTATGTTTGCTCTATATACTGGGCATAGGGAGACGATTTCCAAAGCTCTTCTTAGAAATACCAGTTTCTGTTTCATTGTCTGTTTCTTATATAGGGAACCAAAACTGGCATGTGAAAAGCACTTCCCAGCAGAATTGCTGCCTGATAATCATACAGCATTTTTGTACAATATACCTGAAAATCTTTACAGTACCATAAATAAGAAGAAATTACTCTTCTCTTTAAGCTTGCTTCCACTGACTTTCAAATGTCAGATTTCCATTTTATTTATTCTTTGGGTATTTATCATATCTTTCAAAATGTTTGCAGAGCTTTAGGACGTATTTCTTGCTCAGATCATGCAGTCTGTGCCACAGTTCTGAACTGCTTTGGGACGATTTACTGGGACATGTGCTATACTTAGGACTTAAATGAAGGCACGTGCCATATAGGTAGGAAAAAAGTAGAAGAAAGAAATGTAACAAAAAAGTTCCTAAAATCAAAGACAAAGCAGTTAATATACTACAGACCAGTTCACTGTATTTTTCCACCGTTAGAAGCATGTATTAAACCTTTGCTTTCATAGAATTTGCTTTAATTTTGGGTGGAATTACCATGACAGCTGCACTCCTGTGTGCAGGTGTGATGGTTGTCATCCACCATCTCAAGGACAACAGAGCACCACCAACTTAGTTATTAGAAAAAGCAGTGGGGAAAAAAATTACGTATTCTGAATGTGTCATGAGTTGATGACAGCCTGCCTTTATTATGTTCTGGGATGTGTTGGATTGGTACTGACACCCTGAAAAAGATAACATAACAAAGTCTGTCATATTTTATTCCAAGACTCAATAACGAACTTCACTGGCTGGGGATATTATGCAGTAATACTTACTGTACATTTGTCCTTGAAGATACTAGTTTTTTTTAGTTCAGCCATCCCATAGAAGAAAACTAGGGACAATTAAGATAACAATAATCATTCTCATGTCAGTGGGGTAATTATAAGCAGAAAAATATGTGCTTTCTGATAAAAGGTTTGAAGGTCCAAAGTCTGATCTCTGCTGTGGTTTATGCTTACTCAGTCATACACACAATGATTAAAATCAGGCATCTAGTGTAAAACAATCTATATCTAAGGATGATTGAATGGATGATGAAACCTTGTTTGGCTGTCTCAGCTCGTTTGCTCCCTGGGTTCCTCTTCAGTAAGCTGGAGGAAGAGACGAGAAAATTCCAGGGTGCTGTTTGTACCATCAATCTCAGAAGTGGTGACTTTCACCGATAACTGCAGTATATGGATAAACACATGTGGGGTGTATACCTCTGAGTTTGCAATACGTTGCATGTAAAGCCTGAAGGTTCCCCTCAGATTTGACTATTAGTTACGGGTTTTTTAAGGTTTGGGCAATAGTCAGAAAAGTGATGAACATCAGTAGTTCAAAAATATGTATGAAGGCCTGTTTTCAACATCCTGATGCTTTTTGCAACTGAGTTTTTGGTCCTAGCCAAGGTTTTCAAGTCTAAGGTGAATGCAAGGTTTCTTGGTGGCTACAATGTACATCATTTTACTTTCAGTGGCACTGGGCCAGGCCCTACAGAGATGAAATTGTTGAAGACCTTTCAGAGGAAGAAAATAATTGGGTTTAGGGCATATGCTTATGTTATACACAGAGAGAATAGCTGCCCTTTTCTGGAATCTGCTTTAGTTCTCTTGAATTCAATAAACTCTTTCATTGCAACAATAAGCTTTTCCTTTTAATGGCATAAATAATGTATTTTTTATAAAAATAGAGAAATAAGTTTGAAGGTTTTAAACTATTATGTTTGGTACAGTTTTTATTTTAAAAGTAAATTAATTTATCTTTGTCTTTTTTTAAGTCAAGGAGAATTGTGACATTAACATTGATAATGTTAATACAATGTACTGTAATAGAACTTGAAGGTGTACTTGCCCAAGTGTATTTTAATCTTGTTAATTCTTCATTAAAACAGAGAATTGTAATGGAAATGCTGGCAAAACAGGACTGCAGACATTACTGTCTGTGGACTCATCATTTACTGGAGAAGATAATAGCTTCTGGACAGCTTATTTGTAGCATTTTCGGTAAAGCAGCTGTGAGTTTTTATTCTCTAGAATGGTCTCAACAAGCATACAGCGATAGCAATGGTGATTTTTGTTTCCTCATTATTTCTACTCTGCACAGTTGGGCCAAGCTACCTGGCCAAAATTTAAGACTTCTTAGACCCAGAAGGAGGACTAGCTTCCAAAAAATCATTGAAGTCCGTGATTTTTATGACAGCCAGTCATTACGAGCAATAATAAATGGTGATGCTTTTTTGGGCATTTTCTTGAGGAGCAGGACAGATGTGAGATGGTGGCTCTGTGACTGGTCATGGTGATGGGGCAGCAGAGCATAGAGCACATATTCCTCTTGCATTTGGCAGTCATACATAGGCATGTATAGCTGTGGGTGGGGTTATGTGTGTTTTTTTGGCAACAGTGGTTAATTTTTAATCTGTATGTATGCTTTATCCGGAACTATTTTATGAGTTTTCTGCCTTCCAGCTATGATCTTGTCTTTGCTGTCCAATCTAAACACTGGCTTTCTTCTACTCTTTTATCCTGCAGAGAGCATATACCCGCATCATGATTGTGATTAGCATTGTACTGGTAGTAAACATTCTCAGGATGCATCTCTAGGTCTCAGAGTTTAGGCTGTGCACACAGGCCTGTCTGCTGCCTTGCAGCACTGCCCAATCCAAGGCATGCCTTTCTCCAGAAATGAGAATGCCTGTCACAGATTAGACTTTGGCATGCTGCAGTCATGGCTTTTCACTCTACAGAGTGCATGGCACAACTTGCTAACTACTGCAAGTATTGGAACTGTGAAATCAAATGGCCTTGAGTCAAGACTGGTGTGGCAGGAAGAATTAAGTTACCTTTCTGTGCCAGCAGAGTTCATTGCATCTTGAGGAAGAGCTTTGCTGAGGGAGGTCAGTGAGTTTTCTCTGATATTTTTTTCTTTTTTTTTTTTTCTTTTCCCCCCCCCGACATGCATTTTAATTCTTACTAGGAGCTGCTAAACAGCAGAACTGAAAGCCAAACTTACTGGTGTGGCTTTAAGAGTGAATTTATCTCCTGGTCAGGATTGTTGGTCCCCCACCCCTTTCTTTTTCCTTCCTTGGCTCTGATGGAATAAGAACTCTGTGGCTTTTTCAGGTCTGGGTAGCTTTTTGTCGACTTTTGTGAAAAAGGAAATTGTAGTTACTTTGTTCAGTCAGTCTCTTTGTGGACTGCTGAACATCAGAGGATTCTACAGGGACTACAAAAGTAAACTGAAACAAATTCTGGGGTGGTTGTGAATCTGTCTAGAGAACTGAATAGATTTCCATCTTTTCGTAACTTTGTTTTTTTCTAAATGAAGATGTCTGTGATGGATGTCAGGAGCCTGAAAGTAAGTATTAATAGGATGAATGGGATTTTGTTGGATAAGAGGAAAATTTTAAGACGAAAAGCAGTGCTCTCGTCCCTGATCTGATATCTCCTCAAAGACGTAGGCAGAATATGTAATTTAAATTTTCTCAAGTGCACCTGGATGTCTTTTCTCCTACTGCATAGTGGATAAGTGCTGGATCATTTGGAAATAACTTGTTTTAGCTAATTGGGTGTATTCATTATAGGGATCAAACCCCTATTTTAGTTAATGGCAAGATATGTTTCTGTATCTTCAGTTTTGCAGTTTCCGCTAAACAGAAAAGGTGAAATAATAATGACCAAAACAAAAAGGAACATTTTTATGTGTACAACTCCATGCAGTCAGGAATTTTCTAAATGTGGCAAAGGAGGAAATTTGTTCTGCTGTCCAATCATATTGATTTTCTGTGGTCCGATGAGTCAGTGGTAAATCTTCTTTGAGAAAAATCATGAATAGCATCAATAGGAAAGTACATCGTAAAAACAATCTCTGTCAGTAGATTTTTTTTAGTGTTAGTTTTAGTATTTACAGGATTGGTTCATGAGAAGTTGTTCTGAAAAAGATGGAGCTTGCAGAAAGATTTGATTTTTTTTTAACCTGAATTCAAAGGATAGTGGTAAATACCTTGTTGAATTTACACAGCCTGTTGTCACTGAGTGTGGACAGTTGTCTGCTTGGTTTAACTTAGTGGTACTGATGTGCCTTTGAGGCAGTCTGCTAGAATCCTTCCAGAGTCTGTCCAGAGTTAACACATTTGGTGACTGGCAGCAAGTATAGATTTTAGTGTAAAGAGGCATATGCTTAGAAAAATGATACATCTGAATATTGCAATGAAAATGTCTTGATTTTTTTTTTTTTTGGTAACGCTCTCTCCCTCCATCTAAGCAAGGAGGCATTAAGCATGAAGTACAAGCAATAAACAGGAAGTATCATATTTTTATTTGAAAGTGTAGAGCCCACACTTTTGAAAGAGTGAAACTCTTTACTAAGGTGTCAGAGACGGATAAACAGGAAACCGGACAAGTCTTCTGCAGGGACCATTGAACTCTTGGAACCTCACTTACCCACTGTGGTTTCAGGCACACTGGGGTGGGGGTTATCTCCACTTGGATAGAAGCCAGGTCATCTGAAGACTGAAGCTTCCTGCTACCTGATGGAGAACAGTAGTGGGTCCTCATGAACAAATGTCTGCTGAGACCATCAGCTAGAGAGGCAGCAGGGCCCGTGAGAACCTATGATGGGAGGTGCTCATGGCCCTCATTATAGCTTGTCCTGTTATCAACAGCTAGATCAGATAAGGAAAACCTATGCAAATCGTTTCTTGAAGCATGCTAGGGATTTTTTCTTTATGGGAGTCACAAACCCTGCCAAAGTAAGCTTTCATTCTTCTTTAAAAGTATGTAGGATGCACTAAATATGCTTCAAAGCAGCTTGTGCTGTGTTTGTAGCATGGAAATACTTTGCTTTAAAAGCTGTGGATCTTGTCACAAGTCCAGGATGACTTTTAGTCTTCTTCAGACTTGCCTCTGTACCTGCTTTATGATTAAAACAGGCTCTCCTGTAAGATACTCCTTTCCCTTCCCAGAAAGAACCATTCTGGTCCCATAAATTTTGTGCTGTGGACCACTCTAGTATTGTGACAGGTGAGTAATAAAGAATCAGAGATGTAATATGTCCTCAGTTGCACTCTGTCTAGCTTCAATGGGTGTTTTGCATGAGAAAAGTAAGAAGGATTTAGCCCGCGCTGTAATAAATCCCACTCAATCCTATTGAAACCCTGCGTAGCATCCAGTGATAAAATACCTACTGGTTCTGTCCTTTGATTACAGCAAAACCTTTCTTAAATTACCTCTTAGGAATCTGGTGCTGATGAATGTTTTTAATAGCTGATTATTAGAAGGAGCTGTAGAAAATTAAACCCATGAGAGTTTTATATATTTTATTAAGTAATTAAATAACCTTATGGTTATTCTTTTTCCTTTAAAGGTACACATGTGCAGATACTCCGTTGTGGGAAATCAGACATTGTAAATGTCAGCCAGCTCTCATGAGCTGACTCATAAAAATGGGATCTCATGCCTTTTCTCAAAACAGGTCATGTTTATCTCATGATTTTCTGCACTCCAGGAATGTCCCTCTTTCAGCTTACCTGTTACATTTCTGAAATAGTCTCACTTTGTAGGCCTCTCGTAAAATATCAGGTGACCATACTGTAAATTAAGGGAAGAGGCACTTCTGCTATTCACTTAAGCTTCGCTTCCCTCAGATTGACAGATTCATTTCTAGAAGACTATTATTAACCCCTCTGTCCCCCAAATCACAGTATTTTCATTGCAGAGCAAAGAATTCGTCTCTTCAACCATTGTGTTGATCACATGCTTTGAGGCCAAGCTTCGAATTCGTCCTTGGCAAAGATGAACAAGGTCTCTCCTTGTTTTCCCTTCTTCTGTAAATCTCTAACCATACTGACTGATGGCTAATGAAGTGTACAGAAAGTGCTAGAGGTTGAGATGCTTTGCCTGTGACTCAGCATGATTTTCTCTGCTTTACAACAAATACTGCTAATAATTGTCAGATTTTATTAGACTTCTATTTCATGCTGTGTATTATGCTAATTTAGAAAATGAAATAAGAAAAACTGTGATTTTGTCTTGCATACATTAGTGGCAAAAATACCCATTTACTTCAGAATTACCAGAACCAATTCCCAATTATAACACTGATGCCTGCAAATAGTTCTCCCCAGTTGTAAAGGGCTGAACAAAACTCACAAGAAAATGAAAGGTTAATTAATATTTTTGCAGGCCTCAACATTCGTTGATTGTTCTGAGTCATGCCTGAATTTTTCAGAATAATCTTAAAGCTTTTTTGTTTTTTTTTTTATTTTGTGGTGTATGTTGGTAAGTTGTTGACAAATGTGTCATATAGAGTGGCTTAGCTGAAGCAGGTGTTTAATGAAATGGCTTGATGCTTTCATTCTTCTAAACCACCACTGACCTTACGTGTTTGGGGGTTAGGCAGAAAATAGCTACTTCTAAAAAAACTTTCCAGGCTGGGAGACTGTGAGTGGGCATACTGCTATGCAAACCCATCTCATAATAGAAAATATGAAATGTCCGATAAAAATAATGGCAATACAAATGCTGGTCATAAAATACAGCTTACAGTGAAAATAAACCTATCGAGTGTGCCTAATCAGCCTGCAATTTGGGTGATGAGTTGGTGAGATCAGTTGTTTGTATTGATATTTCCAAAACATTTTAAATGTTTTTTCAGCATAGTAAGATGGCAAGTAAATAAAAACCTCCACCCCAGAGTACTGAGAATGATCAACTCTCCAAAATAATGGAGACTTATTCCAGTTATGTAAAAAGAACCCCATAGTTTTGGTGTTAATTGAAGTGAAACTAAAATTATAACTTCATAAAGTACTTCTTATCAAATGGATCTTTAATACAGATTTCTTTACTCTTTTCAGTGAATGAACAGAAAATGAAGCTCTAATAAGGTAAGATTTTTTTTTTTAATTCAACATTAGTAAGATATTCAAGTTAATTTGAGGTAATTTTAACAAATATGCTCGGCATTTCAGAGTAGACCCTAGACATAGTATGGGTCAGTATGTCAAAGCAAAAATAGGAAAGGATACAGTATCAAAGAATGAGTCTAACACTGAACTTTTTTTTGTTGTTGTTACTAAGTTACTCATTGGTCTTTTAAACAAAATAAGAAACTTGCATAGATTTGAAAACTTCTTTTTGCCTATAAGGAATTTACAGGTAGTTATTTTTCAGCAAATGTTAGAGTTTTCACTCAGTCGGTAAAAATCTTCACTTTTTTTGCAGTTTGAAAATGAAATTTTAGAGTATATGCTGTTAAAATAGATTTTTGGGTCATAGATTTTTGGGTCATAGATTTTTAAGTTTTGAGATGTGATGGTAGGAGCTTATGAGTTACATAGTTAAATAAATAAAGGAGGGGTGAATTCTTCTAGCAGTGAATATTTCCTGTTATATCTAATATAATTCAGGCTGCATTCTGGAAATGGATTCTGTATGCATCTGCTAGATGGCCAAAAGGCAGAAGAAGGTCTTTCAAAACATTACCAACTGCAAGGGATGTTAAAAAATTGGGTTTATCTTTTCCTTTTTTCCACTGCTAGTGAGGACGCTAGTGAGGACATTCACGTAGTGTGTTTTCTAGAAAATGAAGCATCTATGTCAAATAACATAACTAGGCATATGATAGCAAGTTGTTCTGACAGGCAGCTGCAGAATGAACCTATTCAGAGCATTACAGAAATATATAATTGCTTTTCAGTCGCAGGTAATAGTTTCAATTTTAATAGCCATTCAGAGGTTACCGAGGAAGGGGAGTGTTGTTGGTTAGTGTTGTCCTTTCCTCCTGTATTTGCCTGTTTTGTTTTTTTATCGGTGGTTAAAGTAAAAGTTTGCAGAGTTTTTAGTTGGATTTTGTGCATCTATTTCAAGTCAAATGCCTTCCAAATGGAAGTGTGTTTAAAAGGAATGTTTTTAAAACCTTGACATCTTAAACCAATAGAAGTTGATACATCTACATAAACTGTGTTCCTGATTTGCAAAGGGATATCCTTGAAATAGGGAAGAGGGAGGCTAAAAAAAAAAAAAAAGCAGTTAAGCTATGCAAAATGTAAACTGTTAGAAACCACAAGTGAGTAGAAATGTGAAATATTAATGGAGAAAACAGTAGTGTTGTGAAAAAGTAATGAGGTGTCATGACAAATGATGTTGTAAGTAGCAGACTATCTAGCTTTGCAGTTCTTACTTTGTATTAGTACATGGAGAGTACGTGCCTGTGTTTGCAAAGGTGTGTGCATATATGGTATATGTCCTAGATGGCCAGATGCTGCTCTTTGTACCAAATCAGTGTGAAGGACTGAAAACCTTTCTGGAATAGGGCTTAGGAAGCTAAGGAACTTTATAATGTGTTGAGAACCACATGGGTAGTACAGGGATTTAGCAAATGCCAGAAGAAATTCTAGTTCTAAGCAGCCTTTGTATACTGAGCTCATCAGCATCCGTGATCCAGGGAGGACACAAGTCCTCCTTCTGTCTCCTTACCAGGATTCAGTCATACAAGAACTAGGCAAACATTGCAAAAATGAATTAAACTTGCTGTGTTTGTAGTTGATCGCCTAACACAAGAGTGTCTTATGTGGAGCCTCTGAATGCTACAGTAATATAAATATCTAAGTAATATGCCTAAGTAATATAGCATGATGGCAGTAGTGGAAATTTACTTATTTTGTTTACTAGAATCACAACTGGAAGTATTTGAGGGTATATATTGGTCACTCCTGGATTTCTGCCTTGGCAGTGCCTACAGAAGTACCAGGTAATTCTGTTAGCATAATTTTTGTGTGATTTGACATATGGGTAGTAGAAAACCACCCTCCATCAGCCAACTTTTTATTAATGAGTTAACTATAGTATTTAGTAACTACTGATCCTGTTTGAGCTAGAATTTATCAGTTAGGTTAAAAATGAAGCTATGCAGATCGCGGTGCTATTTATCCCAAATTTCCAGGTCTTAAAAGTGGGTGAGCGCTGTGAAAGTTGGAAAAGCTTGTTAAAGAAGATGCTTGGTGCCTTTCCTTTGCACTTGAATTGAATTTTCTCTTTTAGTCTCTGTAGTCAAACACTACATATACTACTCCACTGCAGCTGCTGTATGTTGGATTCAGGAATCCCTGTTTTGATTTGCCAAGCAGGCAAACTATTTATCTCAGGTAAGAGAATTTTGAGATATAATGTGGTTAGTATCTAAAAATATCAGTGTAGGGTGATAGAGCAGGGCTCCAACAGACAAAAATATGGCAAGATAAGGAAGAGGAGTTCACACTGGAATTATGATACTGTGGGTGTAATTAACCACTGGAAAAGCTTAGAAAGGAATGTGGTAGATCACTTGGAGTAATTAAATCAAGATTAGATCTCCTTCTGAAATATCTTCTAGTAGAGTTACAAGTTCTTGTGCTTTGTAAAGAAATTGCTGCGTGAGGTATTATGGGCAGTGCCAGGCAGGAAGTCAGACCAGATTATCATAAGAATTCCTTCAGGCCTTTTAAATCCACATCTCCACCAACAAAGGCTCTTATGTGGTACAGGCAGCCACAGAATTTCTAAAATCAGAGCTGGAGCAGGTCACTCTTGTTTTGGCAGTGAAAGGTTGAAAAGTCTTTGAGCAGATCCTTGCAGAGACACGGTGGTGGATACTCAGTGCTGCTGACCTTGCAGATTTTGTGTGCTCCAGTCATACAGACCAGTACTGAGCCAGTTTCTGTTCTTATCTGATCAGTCCATAGACACATCCTTCTGCATAATCTTCTAATATTTTACCTGATTTACTTAGTAACTTGCTTTGTATTGAGTTCAATGAAAAGTAATAATTTTTCTGTGATGCATATTGAATCCCTTCTGTGATACAAGTAAGATCCTGAATGAATTCAGGATTTTACTCAGTTATTCAGTGAGCATAATGCTGTCATCTTTAACATAGGATCTTCTATAGGCAGTCTTAATATCCATATGAGTAGAAAGGGCAGGGTACATTTTTAACAGATTTTGTAGAATTCCTAATATAAAATAATCTGCTTTCCCCAAAACTGAAAAAGTAGTAACTTATATGTTTGCTCTGGGACCTGTATGGAATACTGAGAGAGAATGGAGGATAGTAATTTTTCAGTTCTCTTCAGCTACAGCTTCAGCTGCATCCTTGTCTTACTGGGTAAGAGGCAAAATCTTTTTAACAGAAAATAGATTAAAATGGTTGGTCAAAAAGTAATTTTATACCAGAAGAAACACAAAACACTGTGGTGAACCAAGGATAGCAGTGGGTCTTTCTTGTTACTTTGATAAGCTCATTAATTTCAATGTTCAAAATTAATTAGGAGTTACTGTGCAAAATCTTGCAGTGGAAAAATCCATCAACTTGAGCTCAGAATTATGTCACCCTACTGCACTTAGGTTGCATAGCTTCTGTTACAGGAATGTTCAGTGTAACTCCACAGCGACATGACAGGGAGAACGGCTAAGAGCTGTGCTGGCTATATGTGTGCATAAAAAATTATTCAGGAGAGTTTTGTGTAATTCTGGCTATGTAGAAAGACCTGTAAAAAAGCTCTTCTGTAAAATTATCCAGGGTAATTCAAGGGTGAGCCCAGGCATATCAGAGGATTTTGTGTTCCAGAATACCTGATACCCAACCTGACAGCAGGTGGTGGGCACTTGGTACCTGACCATCCCTACCGCTCTCCCTCTTCAGACTAACGTGTACATATGGTTTACACAGGGCAGTCTAAACCTGAATTGGAAAAATTATTAGACTAAAGCAATAGGAAAACTGAAGTAGAGAAAAGAAATACCCTTGTGTTTGATAACCCAAAGTAAGATAGTTAAGTAAGAGTGTGTCTCTCCACATGAATGTTCCATCTGCTTTCATGGACATCTAAGAAAGAGAGGAAGGATAGGAAGGGCAAGATGTTGGAGAAAGAAAAAAGAGATTAATTACCCTTGCTAGTAGGTTAGGGATTTGTGGCTGTGGTGAAGTAGAAAGGAGAGAAGACTTTGGTTAGTTAGGAGTCAAACATGTTTGGTTGGTTACTATGCACTAGTTGTGATATTTTAGTATGAAGTTTCTTATGCACCATGTCTCATGAAAATATATTACATACCCATGGTTTTCACAAATTCCTGATAGCCATAATACTGACTGTGGAGAGTATTTGAAAACAAACATCAGTATGTCCTTTTTTCACATGTTTTTGCTACCACTGAGTCACTCTTCATGGGTACTTCAGTTCTGAAAAGGAGTGGAGGAGGCTGTGCCACTAAAGAAAATTGCTGTCTCCGTTAGTGTATTTACATAAGTGTATTTGAGACATCATATTGCTACTGTTTTCTTCTGTGTGAAAGTTCATGACTAAGTCATTAATGTAAAGGAAAATAGTCTTTCCTACCACAGAAGAAATGCCTCTACTGGACAGTGGTACACAAGCCTGCAGAATTGACTTTGGTTATCGCTGAGGGTTTCCTTGGCCTTTCTTTCTGTTCATGCAATGCTGTAAAGGCATTCCAGATTACAGAAAGGAGGAGTTAGGTTGAGGTCTGGGGAGTTCCTTTGGTGCATTTCCAGCACACTGGTAGTCCCAAATTCATTGTCTGTATTGAAGAACTGCACTTGCTTTAAAAGCTCAGTTTGACTGCATTTGAAAGCTTTTCAATCTTGTTTCCTGCGCTTCATTTACTTATTAACCCCTCTACAAGAATCCATGATTTTGCCTGGGTAACTTGCTTGTCTCTTCCAAGAAATAAATACACTGGTTTTCAAATTTTTTAAATCCACATGCTGGGTTGGAGCACAGTTTGGTGTAAAGAAGTACCCTGGTGCTTCTACTGTGCTTGCAATGTCTGCTTAGATGAGAGTCAAGCGTGCTGTGCTCACTGTTACATAACTCTGGAAAAAGTGTTGATTCAGGGAAATTCTGCTGCTGTGAGAGAATGGGAGCATCGGGAATGTTCTCTCCCGCTTAATGGAAATGTGGCTTTTGGTGACTAGTACATTTAAAAAATTGCAGATTGTGTGTATGCTCTTGTTGACAGAATCCAACTTGAACATCATAATGATGTTCAGGACAGCAGATCCTGCTGGTTTTTGCAGCCCTGGGAGGGTGGATGAGGCTCCAGTAGCAGCAAGCTGGTACAGCATGTGTCTGGCTGCTACCAGAGGAGATTTACAGCCAGACAGTTTTTGGTTTTGAGTAACCTTTAGACGAGTACATTGGAAAAATTGTCAGATTGGTCAAACAGATCAATTCCCATCAGCAGGAGAGACAGCTGTTCATTTGACTACACCTCCTTCATTTGGCTATGTGGGCTGTCCCACTGGATGAAGTGGGCTCCAGAGACCTGCCTGTGGAGAACAGAGGCAGGTAGGACAACATGCACTGAGTCAGAAATTCTGTTTGTCTTTTGGCATTACAGAAATAGCCTTTTCTTATGGATGTTGTGGAGGGGTAGGTTGCTAGTCTAATTTTTCGACCTTTTCCATTTTGCACATAGCCCCTCTATTTCAGCCCTGAAAGAATATTTCAGAATGCTGTACCCTGCTACTTGCAGTAGTCAAAGCCTCTCTCTGCCTCCACCCCACCCCCACTAATGTAGTACTGTGAAAATGTGGATAAGAAGGTGAATTAAAGGTTGGGAAAGTCAATGTTGGCTCAATATTATAAGTACTAATCTCTCTAAGCAATATGTATCCATTTTCTGTTTTCTTGCTCATTGTAAGGGGTAAAAGCCTGTCTAGAAACTGTTAGAGATCTAGATGGTGTTAGCTAGATTTGCTTCTAGGTTGTTCTCATTCAGCAGTATCCTCAGAGCAAGCTTTGGTTCTGTTGTTTCAGTTTCCGCATCTATGCCTTTAATCCAGTCCTCTTTCTTTAATCACATCCTATATACACTTGTCCTTTGAGTCCCATAGCTCTTCTTCACTTCAAGTTTAGGGTCTCAGTTTGCTGTGTTGTGCATGAAACTCTGTGATTTAATTTTGTCAGCTGAGGTAAACAAACAGTAAAAACATACACCACAGCACAAAATGTTCTCTAATCAGTTATTTGACAAGCACAGTTTAATTATTTATCGTAGCTTGTAAAAGTAATGAAGTCCTTGTAATATGAGATTTAACACTGTCCTATTAATTTTTCCCTGAGAGTTGGAAAAAGACTGCTGTATTTTTGTGTGCAAACTGAGAGCATGCAAGCTAATGAGATTTGACTGAGAATACGTAAAAGGGGCTGGAACCTTTCAGTGCTTCTTAATAGTTTCTCTAATAGGTAGTAAATCCAAGCACATCCTACAATTAGATAAGATTCTGCCTATGTTGGCAAACTAGAAGGTGCCGTCTGATGCTTTGCCAAAGCAAAACAGTTTTCTTGGCCCAGCTATTTTTTTTTTTAATGTTTAGCTTAGTAAAAAGAAAAGCTGTAAGTAGCAGCCTTTCTCAAGACATATAATTCAAAATAATTTTCTGTAGCATGATAGATTTCATGTTGCTACAAAATAAATATTTAATCAGTGCTAATATTTTTGGTTCCCTCAGGCAGGGAGAGAAGTTCTAACTTTTTACTCAAATAAGTGCAACGCAATCTAGCAAGATGTTCAAAGTAAAATGCATGTATATCCATGGATTGTAGGTGCACCCAGCCAGGACTGATGGCTGATTTTGTTCCTGACAGAGAACACTTTATCGCAAAGTTAAAAAGTCCCTCTTGCTGAAAAAGGAAAAGAACCCAAAAAGATAAATGTAAAACTTAACTTCAAGCTAGCATCTGTGTTTGATCGACTTGAGCTGTATGGTGAACTAGATCAGTTACAGTTACATTAAAAAAAAAAAAAAAGAAGAAGAATTGCAGCCTGAAATGCTTTGCTTTTCAGTCGCAAAGCTGCCTCGACCATGCCAGCCCAACTCAATGACTGAAAGGAACAGTCTAGTGACTGTAGAGTCACACTTACTGGTTAGTTTCTAATTTGTTGATCTTATGTGATCTATTGGGCTCTTTATTCAGGGACTCGCTTTGTAGTACAAAAGAACATTGTGAGCAGGGAATATTTTTTATCTGAGCTGCTCTGTCAAGCACGGCAGCAGAGTTTGGCCCTTGGAGGTCAGGAACTCTCTTGTGGGCTTCGTATGAAAGCTGCAGCTCCCATGATCCTAATCAGACAGAAGCATGGGAGACAAGCACTTAAATTTTGTGCTCCTCCTGTGTTTGCAGAGGGAGCAAGGACTGAATGGAGTCCACCTTATTTTTTCTTCAGATGTGAACCGCTGACTGAGGCTTCTTCTGCTGTTTTCCTTTTCTGCTCAAGAGACAGTAAGAGCTCTTCCCTGGTACCATGGTGGGCACACCTGTATTTGTAATGGATCAGTCTTGAGACAGTCATCGTGCCTGCATTTAAGATCCATTAGAAACTCGTTCCCATCCTTCTAGCCACCAGCATCTTTCAATGTCCTTTCACAAATTAATTTAGAAACCAGTCATCTCTTCTGTGATATAATTATCACAGAAAAAGCCCAGAAGTAAAGGTAAAATAATACAATTTCAGAAGGGAAATTGTGTGTTTTGAACTGAGACTTGAAGTGCATGCGCACCTCACAGAAAGGCAGCAGGTTTCTATGAAGGTCACCCAGAAAACAAGGAAAATGTTCCCTGCCATGTCTGACTGTAACCAAGGAAAAGTAGTACTGAATTTTTGTTTACTGTGAGGATGTCAATTTGTCATAGTCCTTTAGTTATAGTAGATGTATGGTACAGAAGGAGAATACTATTGAGCAGTTATGACAAGTTTTGACATTTCTGACTTTCTTTATGTTAAGATGCTAACCATAGACACCATTAGTCTCACCCCCTCACTGGGGCTGATTCAGAGAGCCTTACTTTTCAGTTACAGAGTGGGTTTAATACAGGATAGTAAAAAATTTAGTGTACAGCCTCTTTAAAATACAATGACAGTATTAGCCCATCAAGATTTCCAGGTAAGTAACCACATGTTCACCAGCTCTGATTTTCTTGAGATATAGGGGGTTGTGCTTTTTCCAGTCCAAAATTCCATTTCTGAGAACTAACTGATTGGAAAATACTTAGATTTATAGTAAGAGCTCCAGCTTTGCTGGCAGCAAAAGCTAAGTGAAAATGACAGGGAGTGCTCACTTCTTTCAACAAGTTCTGTCCTCAGTGGGAAAATGGCAGGCTGACCCTGGTGTATTCCTGTTCTGCATGGGTGGATTTGATGTTCTGTGTTTCCAAAAGTTGGTTATGGTTGCAGCTTTCACATATGGGAAGAGACAGAGGTTAAACACAAGCCTGCTGTAAAAATGTACTAGCATTCATAATTATGTTTAAATTTTATTATTCCTTACTTCCTTGAAATAAAATAATTAACAGAACATAAAATAATAACAGAAGATAAAAAAGTCACTTCTTGTTCTTATAGGATCACAGAATCATAGAATGGCTTGTGTGAAGGGATCTTAAAGATCATCTAGTTCCAACCCCCCCACCATGGGCAAGGACACCTTTCAGTAGACCAGATTGCTCAAAACTCCATCCAACCTGGCCTTTAACACTCCCAGGGATGGGGCATCTCTGGGCAACCTGTTCCAGTGCCTCATCACCCTCACAGCAAAGAATCCAAACCGGTTCCTAAATCCTGGTTCTGATTGACACAGTATTGCAGCCATTGTATAAAACCATTTAGATCCTCTTAACTTTTTCTGCCTTCCTTAGACTGCCAGCGCAGTTTGCTCCAACTAATTCTTAAATGAAGTGGAAATTATACAAATAGGAGTTATTTGAAGCTGCAGAACGATTTTATGCTCGTGCTTATGCAATGAGCTAGAACTGCACAGCTGACCAAAAAACAGTCCTTAATTCACAATTCCAGCCTGTTTTTTCACTTCAGTGGTTTTTTAAACTTCCCTCTAGTCTTTATGCATTTTATGTGGTTTAACTGAAATTCTGAGAAAATAAAGGAAAATGAACCATGGACATGGAGAAATGTACAAGGACAGATGAAGAGAGAGGTTTCCTGTAGGAATGGGGCATGGAGAAAGCAGTTCTGTAAAATTGGTTTGATCCAAATGCTTGGGATGGTAAAGTGACATAGAGAAAAAATTTGATTAATTGAGAAAGAATGCATGGCAGGAAAGATGCAATTTATTTCACTGAAAAGTCTTCCTCGACAACAGCAAGTGGCATAATTTTCCGAAGAAAGTGTTTCTATTACTTGGGAATTGAAAACTTGGTTGAATAAACTCTAGAAAACACCACTATAGAGCCTGTGCTTCTTTAGGTGAGCAATCTTCAAGCAGAAAGCCTTTTCTGCCTCCATATTCTGACTTGCTTAAGACAGCTCCATGAATCTGGTTTAGGCTTGGGATAAAACCATAAGGTATGTTTTCTCTGCTCACTCTCTTTTTCCCCTAAATGTTATTATACTGCAGTTTGGATCTGTCCACATAGTCTGGAGCAGACTGTGTTGTAACTTGCTTTAGTCGCCACTGAATTTAACAGCTTTTGGCTTTGTAAGTAATGCCTTAGGAGAACTCTTGCTCATCTGTTCCCTGAGCCAAAGGAAAACTCCTCCAGTAGCTTTCCCAGTGTTTTCTCTGGCTGGAACACATAGTTACCAATTGCTAGGTGAAGATACACTATCTTTAATCATATTTTATTTTTGTATTTTCAGTTTGTCCAGCTGAAGACATCCACTTTGACTAAAACAGTGAAAGAGCCCTTTCACAATGGATTTTTTTTTCTTTTTCCTGTACCCCATGTAATTAAATTCTTCCACTGGTGGGAAAAATGCTTTTCCTTGATGTAATTGTGTGGCAAGTAGCTGAATACTAAACCAATCAGTCACATTTCCCTGTTAAGCATACTTCTTCCATATTTTTCATAACAAAAGGATTTATCTTAGGAGAAATTTCTTTACACGGGTTTCCTAGTCCTTTACGAGTGGCTTTCAGGAAATCTGATCATATTCGCATTTAATCCATTGCTAGAAATGTGTCCATTGGGAAATTGTTAAATAGGATCTCAATAAACCTTTGGGTTGTATTTTGCAAGTACAAATCACTAGGAGATATTTGCATATTTATTTGTTGAATTTCAACTTCCACTTCAGGTTAGATGAGACATAAACAATTATACAGCACCTCTGGCAAAGGATTAGTCTTCAAAGCAAGTCAAAGCAACACTGGGAATTCAGAGGAAAATTTCTAAAGTTTTAGAAGGAACTGTGAAAGACTTGTGCTTTCTTTTAGCTCCATACATTTTATGTCAAATATGGATTTAATGTTGCAGACTTTTACTCTGATACATCCTCTTGCTTGTTTTACTCTAATTCGTGTTTCTAAAAAACATTTATGGCAGCACTGGTCAGAGGCAGGGACTGCACTTTTGCCTTTTTTTGTTAATGGAAAAAATTACCCTAATTTAAAGCCAGCTAAAATATTTTTGTTTGGTTTTGTTTGTTTGTTTGTTTGTTTTTTATTTTGACAGGGTCTATGGGTCAGAGTCTGCATTGTACTTTGTAACAGAGGCCACAGATAAATGTGATCTGCCAGAAAGATGCTAATAGGTTTTTTCCGAGATCAGGAAGCCAGGTACGTTCAGTGCCCTGGCAGAGGAAATGCCTCTTTGGATGTATTCTTGGCTTGCTTCATTTTAGGAGAATCTCTGTGGAAATTATAAGTGAAAATTAATGTAATTAATTATAATTAGTATAGTGTTTATAGTGGATAGGTGTTCCAAAATCTTTAACAACAGTGAAGGAGGTGCCATAGCTTTCAGGAATTGCAGATTTACAGCAGCAATTAGATCACTTAGGCCAACCCTGAATACCTTTTGAACTCTGCATTTACTGTCCATTTGCATCTTAGAAAATCCTCCCAGTTATTGACAATTAAACTTGATGCCTTGTTGCTTGTTTACATGAAAGCAATTGTCTTGCTCTTTCTGTTTATGTCTCAGTGTGCCTTATTCATTTGGCAGCATTGCTGGATTTTGAGTTCTGGAGATAAACCAAAGCATTGGGGGCACAAGGCTCTCCTGCTGTTCATTGCTTGTCCTTTCTTGCATGCCTATCTTGCATGGATATGCAGGAAAGCCTTGCACTGAAGGTGAGACCGATAAGCTCCCAAATCTCAAACAAAGTGCTATTTTTATTATATAATAAAAGACTTGAGATGACACCCTACTTTGTACTCTGTACCTACACATCCACATGCACTTTGAAGCTCTGTCCTTATTATTTGTCCTATGAAATCTGTGTTGTTTAAAGGGGAAAAAAGAATAAAGTGCATTTTAGTTTGTGTGATACAAGTCCTTAATATGGAATCTGTACTTTGGTTTACAAAAAGATATCTTTGTTAAATCCTTGAACTGTATTTTCTTTTTAGCCACATGCTTCTGCAATCATCTCCGATTTTGAAGAAAACTCCAGTAATTATGTTCTGTATCTGAGGTTCATATAAACTTATATTTCCTATATCACAAGCATGAGGAGTCATCTGTTAGTACCTAACCCCTTCTCAGAAAATTAAGATTACTCAAACTGGCTTTATGAGCTCTGACATGAAATTCCTTCCACTACTTCTTTCATTTTCTTCTACTTAGGTAGGCATCCACTTTTCTTTATATTGTAGTAAAGCTTCATGCTCAAGAATTCCTGCTCTACATTGTAATTACTCTTTCTCGTTTTCTTTTTTTTTTTTTTTTTGTTTTCTGGTGTTTGCAAGAACAATTTGCAATTTTCAGTGGATTAAACTTGTAGCCGAAGGAGATGAAGGAGTTCTTCTGTCTTTGATAATAACTAAAACTTTTCACCTAGGAGAGCTTAATTCAGGCTGGGCAGATAACCTGCCTTTCAAATGTGGCCAAAAATTTTAAAAGTCAGTGGCCAGAGGAAGCCAGCATTTAATGAAAATTAAGAGTCTGGATGCATTTTGTCTGGGCTGTTTATTTTTCCTTGAAGGCAGAGATGAGGAAGGATGTGCAGTGATGCAGCACTGAATGAAGGATAGCAGAGAAGACACCGAGACTGGATGTAGGAACAGAAGGAGATTTACTTTCTTCAATGTTACCTGATAGGATGTATTTTTATATAGAAATGTCACGTGACAGAAGTCAGGAGAGAGAGTATCCAAGTAGTTTAGATGCAGCTAAAGGCAGGGAGCTAAAGACACGAGGGAATAGAAGAGGCAGTTGAGGTGATCTGAATGCACAGCTGTATATAAAAATAGTAGTTGGAAGGGAGAGGTCTTTGAGGGAGCTGACCACAGATGCATGTGGTTATAATCATAGTGTAGAGTCTGACACTAATTGGTAGTGGAGAAATCAAGTGAAAGACTGATCTGTTATGATGGAGAACTCGAGATGAAAAAGTGAGAAACAGATGACACCAAAGAAGAGTGGCACCAGAAAAGAAGGAGGATAAGGTGGAGATAAGTAAAAATTTTTGGCTGAGGAAGAAGAAGGACGTGATTAAAGAACTAGGGACAGAAAGTATAAGATAGTTGGGCAGCATCAGGGAAAAAAGGAAATAAGAAACCCAGAAACCAGGAAGATCTGGGTTTCCTGGTGGTTCGAGGAAGATGGAGATGTGCGTGTCTGAAGACTCATTTTCTTTAGGTGAAAAGCCACATCTGTCAGCAGAGTTCATCTGGGGGGAGAGCAGTGTTTTATTTTTCAGGACCAAAGAAACATTATGCGAACATAAAGCTAAAAGCAGTCCTGCAGAAGAAACTTGAGACAAAGATCTCAGCGTCCCTTTTGGAACAAAATGAAGATTATTATGTCCAGCCAGAGAAAAGTCTCCTAAAAGCTGTGGCTGGTGTGGTCTCTGAGAAGAAAGGTGAGAAAGTGACAAGCTAATGAAGATGTACAAAGACTCATGAAGAACTCAGGGTCATGCAGGCATGAAAAGGTCTTCATGCAATGGGCATATCTGAAATGGTGCCTAGAAGCACTCCCAGGCCCTGGAAATCGAATGTATCTACTGTTGACTGTCACTGGCCTAGTTTTGGTTTATACTTACAGGAACTCACCTGAACTATTCCCAGGTAGAGTTTGAAAGTTATCTTGGGATTGTTCCCAGTATGCAATTTGAAAGCAACCACCCTGTTTTGAAGGGGATAGACTTTACTAACATGGCACCTTTCTGTGCCAGTTGGCCTCAACATTCTTGGACGTGTTTATTTTGCTTGTAGAAATACAGCTGTAAATGGCTCAGTAGATGCAATCCCATGAAAACTTAGGACATTGACAGTGTTTGATGCAAGCCGTGACAGGCAGTGAATATGATTTCTTCTTAAAAATGTTGCTGGATTAAGATGTTGATGTGCTCTCAAATATTGTTTTTATGTAGCATGGTGACATTATAGAAGAGTTGGTTATACAAAGTAAGTTTGTATGAAGCATGCATTTAGATAGTTCCATTTAAATGTAATACAAGCATAAGCAAACATAGGTCCGTAAATAACACTCCTTCCAACAGAAGACCAGGCTGTGAAATTAAGGAAATAAGGTTGTGAGGTGGGTAGGTAGTTAAGTTGGCTGGACTAAAAAGCCCAAACATTTAAAAGTACAGAAAATATTTTAAAAACTTGAAACTTGTATCAAAACGAGGCAAATATCTAGACCTAAATGGATAAGATAAATATGGATTTCAAATGAAATAGATGTAACTTGAAGGTGATGGAGACATGGAAATTTTATGGCCAGTGTAGAAGGATGCACAAAATCGAATTTCATGTGTTGTTCTGAATTTTGAATTCAGACTGGAATTCAAACTGGAACAGGTACAGCAAGAAAAGTGTTTCTGAGAGCCTTTATCTTAGCAGAACAGGCTAGTAAAGTAAAACCTGAGGCACAATAAGATAGTTCCTTAATAAATACATCTGGGAAGGGACTGGTAGAGAGGAAAGCTGGGTAATTAAGCTAAACAGTGTTGACACTTGAGCAAAGTTAATAATGGATTTTAATTTTAGCCGAAAGTAGTCAGTTGACTCTGAAACTAAAGTT
The DNA here is from genome assembly GCF_003984885.1 of Neopelma chrysocephalum. Taxonomy (NCBI): domain Eukaryota; kingdom Metazoa; phylum Chordata; class Aves; order Passeriformes; family Pipridae; genus Neopelma; species Neopelma chrysocephalum. The sequence continues at coordinate 6,388,202 of NW_020897695.1, read as the reverse complement.
AGATCATCCAGGTTACTAGAAGCAGCATGCATCTTAGCTCGCATTTTCTAAATGAGTTCATGAATGTGACCAGATGCACTGTCGGTGTTTTGTGTAGAACTTTAGAGATAAGCAAGAGGAGTTGCACTTTCCTTTCAAATGCCTTATATTCTGAAAAGCCAAATACGACATTTTTGGAGAGGACTGTGCAGGATATTTTGGCAGTTCTCCTCCAGTATATGATCAGTCTTTCAGCACTCACCCTACACTCATGGATCCTTTCCTCTTCAGTTATAGAATCATAGAATGGTTTGGTTTGGAAGGGACCTTAAAGATCATTTAGTTCCAACCCCTCTGCCTTGGGCAGGGACACCTTCCAGTGGACCAGGTTGCTCAGAGCCCCATCCAAGCTGGCCTTGAACACTTCCAGGGGATGGGACATCTACAGTCTCTCTGTGCAACCTGTTCCATTGCCTCACCACCCTCACAGTAAAGAACTTCTTCCCAATCTAAACCTACCCTCTTACAGTTTGAAGACATCATCTCTTGTCCTGTCATTGCATGTTCTTGTAAAAAGTCCCTCTCCAACTCTCTTAGGCCCCCTTTAAGTACTGGAAGATGCTCTGAGGGGTCTCTGGAGTCCTCTTCAGTTCTATTGTTTAGATTTGTTTTGTTGTGAGTTGATGTTGCATAGGTTCTCCGTGGCCCTACCATCATAGATGCTGTGCTGGTTTCCTGATTCAGCTGTTAGGGAAATCAAGCCCACACCTGAAAGAGCTTATCTCCAGGCAACGTTGTGTCAGACTATGTCAAACTGTTGCATTAGTTTTTTCACGATATGCCCTGTTGCTGGAGCAGGATTTCATGGAGAGCATTCAAAATGCATATCAGTGTAATATTGGGAAATGTTTTGTTTATGTGTGGCTGAACTTGAATATGAAGTGATACTTGTAACCCCAAATTGTGACAGAACTTAATTTTAATGTCTTTTTTATTTCTGTTGACCTTTACATGTTTCTATAAATACTGTGTCGTTGAATGAATTCCAGACTGATGAATGTGGAAGCCTGCCTGTCAATGTCTCAAAAGGAAAGCTTTCAAATATAAATAGCCTTAAAATATAAATAGAAAAATCTTTTTACTGTATTTATCACTGACCACTTTCTTTTTTTCCCTTTCATTGCATCTCCTATTTTATTTTTAGTGATGCTAACTTAAAATAGTTACCCTGCTTTCCTGTTGGCCATTAGATGGCCACTGTGGAATCCAAGTCATTTCTAAGCCAGATAGTAAAGAAAGTGTTCCTTATTTGAGCAGTATGAGACTGAAGTCTTGTCCGTCCAGACCTTCTTAACTGATATATCAGCTTTGTTTGTTCGGTTGATTTCAAATACATAGGCCTAAGTTGGTTTCAAAATCTGATTCCTGCATTGTTGAGGACCTCCTGTTCTTCCTACGTTGATGTTATTCTGTCCCCATCGTAAGTTTGTAGCTCTGTTTTAGCTCACTTACTAAAGTCAATGCTCTTCACAAATTGTCACTATGTTGGCAGACATAAGAATTTTTAATTGTGTTTTTTTAATTCCACAATTTTTAGAATGTTCATGTGCATACAAAGTAATTGGGAACAGATATAAGTTTTGATGGCCCTCAGGCCTTAGCTTGACTTCACTATTGAAACTGCAGCCTCCTGTTCACTTTTAATTTGTGTTACATCCTTTTCCTCTTTTTTGTGTGTGTGTTAATAAGTACGTAATTTTAAAGTAAGGTTGAATGTAAAGTAAGACACACTACTGTTTGTTAAGGTTTGCAGGCCACAGCTGTTTTCCAACACTACTTGTTTGAAGAGGCTGCAAGTGCATCACATAGTTCTATTCTCCTGAGTTATCTCAAGAAAGGGAAGTAAATCTCCACAAGGGCCAGCTGATTATCTGTATATTGGTTTAACCACTTCTGCCTCAAAATGGCGGGGCAAGCTGAAGTAGTTACATGGGAACTTTACACACGAGTGATGCTTTCCAGACAGCAGCATAATCAGCCCAGTAGCTACGAATGAGGAGCCACACAGAAGGATTCCAATAAAAGGGTTATATGGAGGGCATGGGGGATTGGAGCACAGTGGGATTGTGCCTGCTGCTTGTAGCTTTGCTGCTCTGTCTCATGACGTAGGTACTGACAGCCAGCAGCAGCTCCTGATGACCTTGAGACCAAGTGCAGGGTCATCCATATTCCTTTCTGGGGTGCTTTGAAGGTGCCATTGAGATCTAAGGTTCCTGTGGGAGCACCTGCTGTGCCCCGTGGCTGCTTGAGCACTGGAACTGGCCAGTGTAGAAATGCAGTTGTTTTAAGGCAAATAAGATCACCAGTTGGTTCCTTGTAACTCTGACTGCATGCTTTGGTCTCAGCCTTGCCTGCCGTGGGAAGGACAAGGAAGGAAGATAGGAAGTCTTATGGCAGAGCAGTGGGAAACAAGTGGACTGTTTTGTGTCCATGTGACAGGCTTTCTGGCACTTCCGTGACAGCAGCAGTTCCCTCTTGTACCAAGGGAAACACCTTCTCCCATGTGATTTGCCCTAGTGGCCAGGAGGTGTGCCTGTGCGGGTGGGTGAGCCAGACCCAGGGTGCACCTCAGCCATGTCAAGGTCTTTGCTATCATTTCCTGTGGTGTTAGTGGGGTCCCAAGAGCAGTGGATCTGGGAGCTTAAGTCAGTAGGGTGACACATGACATTCCTGTCTCTGCCCAAGCCTGTGCTGCTATAGTCCACTTGTACCTTGGACTTTTCGCAGCTGTGGAGGAGCAGAGCCAGGAGCAGAAATGTGTTCTGCAGCCACCTTTGAGAGGTGCAGGAGGAATTGCTGCTCATCAGATAGGAAATCCCTGAAATGGCCAGCTACTACTCATGGACTAGAACTGTTTTCCTGTCCTTGTCAGGTGTGAATATTTTTCCTGCCAGTAGGCCATTGTGAAAATTCTTTAGCTTTACATCCAAGTAGATCACTAATGCACCCAGGCAATGACAGGGGAAATGGTCTGTGTTCATGTGGCTCTGAGACTTTTGGGAATCATGAATTCGTTTAACCAGCAGTCTTTATGCTTCAAGGCATGCCCCTATCTGCAAGCTTTTTGTCAGTTTTAAATGTGATTGGTGTAGTTTTATTCTTATGCAGCGCCTTGGGGTGCTTACTGAGGAGGGTTCTTACAATAGGTGTAACCTAATGTGCTGTTCAGACTTCTCATTAATCTGTGTGTCTTCACTCTTACCCAGCGGTAAAATACAAAAGCTACAGAGGGAGGAGTTTGGAATAAAATGATAGAAAATGTGACTCTGAAATAAAGATATTTAGTACTGACGACTAAGACTAGCGGTGGAGGAAACAGAACAGGATGTTCAGAAAGTCCAGGCCCTTTGGCATGAGTTAAGGAGCTTGGAAAATAAGCAGGGCTACAGTGAATTTGTGAACAGTGTTTGTCTTCCTAAACTGAATGCTGGAAAGGATCCATTTCACACTCTGCCTTTGCCAGCGCCCTGATATCTATTGTAGCACTCATCTTCTGGCCTCTTTATTTCCAGAGAAAAGTTTGACTTTCTGTTTAAAACTTCTTTGTGCTTCCTGCTTTCTTGTGGCACTAGCTGGGTCACGTTGTGGCTGCAGGGCTAAACTTCGGAATCTTAGTGTTTGGTCCTGCTGTACCGCCCTGTTTCTGATGTTTGTATTTTAACCACAGCGATGGGCTTTAAAGACTCCACTTCCACTTTGCTCCACCACTGCTTTGTCTGCATGAGTAAATTAATCAGGGCCAGGACTTGTATCTTCTGGTTGTCCGTATTGTTTAATTTCTAGCACATTCTGTGACACGATTTTGGTCCATGCCAATTAGCGCATTCCCAGATGACACCTGTGGCAGGATGGCATGGGAGAGGGACTGTTCTCAGCAGCCATTATTGAAGACGTAACAATGTTTTGCAGGCGAAGACAGTGTAGAGATGCGGATTTGAACTGGCTCTGCCTTTTCCCCCTGAGCCTCTGGATTCTGATGCATTTTATAGACTAGACCAGCCTCTCTCAGGCTTAACGTTTGCAGAGGATACTGAAATACAAATGTTTACGTCCTCACTGCATCACTAGGTGCTGTTATGCACAACAATATCAAGCCACCTCCTCCTCTTCCCTGTGGGCCATCTGCTCAAGTTTACAGCACCCCTTCCAGAGTGCTAATATCTTTTCTCTTTGAATAAGAGTCAGGTTAGGAGCACAACTCAAGTTTGATGTCAAGCTAGCATCACAACAAAACCAGTCCCTCTGAGCTTGAATGAGCTTTCGAGAGAGTGCTCTTCCATCATGCAGCTCATTTGCAAACAGAGATACAGCAGTAGCTCACAAAGCCAGTGTCATCACAGGCCCACAAAAGCAAGTTAAATAAGTAATTACTGTTCTGGTATGTATATATTTACTTATCACGCGGGGTTATGGTAATTGCACATACAGTTTTACATTTGCTTGCACGCACAGATTTTTTTTTTTTTAACTTCACTCTTCAGGCTTGCTTTGGAGCACTTTATGTAAAAATAGGTAGTGTTTACTTTCCTCTGTGGGACTTCTAGTTTGTGAAGCCATCTGCAGTTCTCTGTTGGAAAGGAACATTGGATTCCTGAACACTGATGGTGCTTTGACTGAATGTGTTCCAAAAATTGTTTGTACAAGGTGCACCTGTATATGCAATATTCTTTATAATCCTTGATTGCTGTCTTTCTGACATTTTTTCTCTTGTCTGAATTTTTAATTACAAATGGAGACATTACTAAAACCATAGTCTTCCTCACTCACTGTTGAAAGCATTTTTCATTTAGGTAGTACGTGGTGTACTGTTTGTAAGATGTACATCAACAGTAGCTGTGGGCTGCACAGACTTGTTCTTTTGTCTTGAAAATGATAGGATTGGCTACTCAGTGAACATGTATTTAGCATCAAGATTTAAGCTCCTGAGCCCATTCTTGGTGCTGCTGGAGCAGCAAAGGAAGAAACCACTGCTGAGTCATATTCAAACCAGTATTGTTTTCATCATCATGACACTATGTGTCCAGCACTGTTATCATGGGGATTAGAAACACTGAGCAAAAAAGATTTTGTTACGGCAGTGCTAGGTGAAATGATGTTTTTACAAGCTGGTGTGGTAGGCAGTTTTCTTTTGAGGCTAGTGAGGGACATGATGGTAATAGTCACACAGAAATTGTTATGAAAGACTGAGAGAGGTGCAGAGTCTCCCATGTAAACTATGTTTACAGTTGTTGCCAGTCTATGCACTGCTCTCAGTATTTATTAGCTGAAGAGACTGAAAAGTCTGGAAGGGATTGTGCTGACTACAAGTTTTTGTAGCCTTTGGTGGTGCCAACTGCAAAAATAGGCAAATCCGGCTGCAGTGGAAGGGCGTGATGGGGCAGCTCCAGCCCAACTGCTACCCTGGAGGCGTTTTGGAGGCTTTGGCTGGAAGCCGTGAAATGCATCTCCCAAGGGAGGACTGCATTGCAAACAGACCTAGCCCTTCCCTATCGGTGAATTCCTTTGGCAGTAGGCTGGCATCAGAACACCTAAGCATACTTATGATAAAGCTGCAATGATATTTCCCCTCTGTGAGATGGGGGTGAGGTGTGCATTGTGTTTGTTAATTCATCTCACATATGACTCTTGCAAAAGGTCTCGTTATAGCAGCCACTCATTAGCGGTGGCATTGTGCATGGCTGAAGGCCAGGTGAAAACATGTTTCTCAATTTCTCACTGTTACATGGTTTAAACCAAACATTAACAACTCCCCATTGACTTGAGCGGCTCTTTGTTGGATCAAGCCACTCTGATGTAGGAAACGGGACTGGAGAAGTAACTCCTGTTTTTCCTTGGAGTTTAGCTTCCTTAAAGAGCAGAAGGAGAACAACTGAAAGGTCCTCTGCACCCCAACCCAAAGGAAAACCTTTGAAATAGGATACTTGTTTACATGTATGAAGAGATTAGCATTAGAAGTAACTTAGAGGTAATAAAATAAGCCTTTATGAGTGCTTCAGAGCACTTTCTCTCTTCCCACAGAATTATGGTCTTTGGTCAACTTTGTGTAGGAAAAGTCTTTCTGGGAAGGGGTTAATGCACAGGGAGAAGAGCCCGCTGAAAAAAGCAAGTTTTTCAGCTCTCTGCTGAAAATTAGGAGTTTAAAAAAAAAATTGATTTATATGTCATAGTTTTATACTTTCTTAAATTGAGTTCACCTTTTGCAGTGAATAATTAATCTTTCTTTTTCACTCTATTTACTTAATTTGCATAGGAAAGGGAAAATGTTGGGATCACTCAGTAAATAAGTCTCAATAAGAGCCAATCTTTGCTTCAGGCAGAAATTGGACATCAGCAAATGTAGGTAGACTGGTGCTAGCTCCCATGAACTGTAATGACACTTAGATTGTTGCTGAACTAAGTATGCAGGTCAATGGGTAGGTCTTTGCATCCCATACTGGAGCTCTTACTGCCGTATGATTCACTGCTTTTAGGACCTGCATTAGTAAAGTCAGTGCTGCTTTGCCTACCTAGATCCTTTCTACAGGGAATACAGGGGGAAAATACTTGTGAGATCCTGAGCACACAGAAAACAGTGAGAGATCCACACTTATTGCAGTGATTCTGAGGCTTTTCCATGTTTTCCTGTGGGACAAATTGCTGTGTTGTCTCATTTTCGTTAGTGTTGTTCAGACATCAGTTATTCAGTTCCTACTCTTGCACAAGTGCCAAAAATCACAGATGTGGAAATCTTGGACACTGTGATTTTTCACAGCATTCATGACAAAAAGGCAGTTGGCTTCAGAGATCAGAGACATCTTTGAATATGAAAAAAGCTCTTTTAAGTGTAAGCTTTTTTTGTAAAGGCAGTTGCTTATTCAGACCACAGTCTCAAGTGTGAGTACCCTCAGCTGGAACCCTTGTCCCTCTGCTGCAGTGTGGTCTTGCTCCTGTTTAGAGTCAATGGGGTTGTTTGTGCCACTACAGCTCGTTACCCAGGCTTTTCATCAGCTGCTGAACATTATTTGTTTTCTGGAGTTTACTCCCTTAACAATATGGTACCATCAGTAGAAAACCAACTGAAATAAGAAATGTTGGACTTGTTTTCTCTTTTAGGTATTATATGATTCTATAACAAAAAAAGGTATAGATAATTTATATTTATTCAAACAAGTAATTTGCAACAGCTGGTAAGGAAGGGGAACAGCCGTGAGCTGAAAATAAAATTTACAGCACAATTCCGTGTATGTTGTTGGGGAATCATTCCCATGCAACCTAGTAATGGCGCAGAGATTTCAGGGATTATGTTCAGATTAAATGTCAACAAGAGCTGAGCCTTGGCAGTATGCCAGGAAGGTCATATGAGGAAAGTCCCAAACTTTTACACTCACATAAAAATGTGTTCTGCTTAATAACCATAATATGCTGCAAATTTTAAGACAACTAAAGACTTAGGTTAAGAAATCTCATCACAATTTGATTTTTTAAAATTTATTTTTTAATTCAGATTCAGGACTTTTCACTACTTCTTGGTATTTAAGACTATGTCAGCAATTTTATTTGGAGTTATGCTTCTACTGTATATATTTTTTTCTTGGTAGAATGACATTAAGAAACTTTAGTCTAAAGGTTCTACAAGTTTTAAAATTTCAAAATTTTCAAGTTACACATAAATGGAACAATAGCCTGCTAATACTTCCAAAAGTATTATTATTTCCCAGAAACATCTCTGTTATTTCTAAGATGAAGTCTAGAATGCTGTAATTCCATGACATTTACGGGAGAATACTTTATTATTGTGAGGGAATGAGAAAATAGTTACAAATACATAGTTGGGAATTGCTCTTTCTTTTATTTATCTGTGGTTGATCTGTGCCATTCCAAAATACCTGTGGAATTACGAAGGAATATGCTGACAGTCTAATACTACATTCAGAATGTCTCATTTTGGTTTAATCTGATCTGTTTACAGTAGAATTGGTTTCAGCTATGGAAGGGAATTCTTTCTCTAAGGGATATCTACACATGGAGTTGTGAGGCCTTAGCTATACTACTTGAAATAAACACTCTTTTAATCCACTTGCCGTCTCTGAAAAAAAGCTGAAACTATTTTAAAATTGATTTCTTAAATCCCTTAAGTACTCTCAAATGTGATCCTACTGCTGCATGCGATTAAGGGTATATGATGAATTTTTACATCTCGTCATTTGCTGCCTAGCACTAACCTCTGCAGCGGTGTGAGCACACACCTTCCAGGTGCTCTTCATGGGTATCAGGTGTAACGGAGAGAATTTCAGAAGAATTTTTTTGGTGCCACCAACCTGCTGAATCAAACGCCAGCTGTTGGATTTGGTTTGCCAGGGAGCTTCAATATAAAACGGGAGCAAAACCTGGAGTCATTAGCTAAAGCAGCTGCTGAGTATGTGAATTCAGGGCTCCACCTTTAATTTCTAATTATATATACATCCCGTATTTGTATGTGTACTGTATGCATGTAAGTATGTATTTGTGCACACATGTATGCGTGTGTAAACATATATGTGTATGTGCAAGCTCAAGTTCATTTTCCCCTTCCTCCTTCTCCTCTCTTTCCCCGCCTTGCCTGCTGCAGTGAGGCACAAGGGAGGGGAGAAAACTCTTTTAGCTGACTGAGGCTAGCATTGCAAAGGGAGGCTCTACAAGCTCATCTGCAGTTTATTAAGTGTAGAGGTTGGGAGGTAACAATTAAAATTATCAGATTCTGGAAATGGTCACAGTGACAATGGTGGCATCAAAAATGGAACTGAAAAGTACCAGGAGATGTGTCTGGCTGCAGCAGCAGGACCCCAGGCTGGGGACCTGGACTCCAGAGGCAGAGGTGATGCCAAGTTTTGCAGAACAGATTCAGTGGGTTTGTTATTTTTGAAGGGTATGGCATGCAACCCTCAACATGTCAACACTTCTTTAAAGTGCAGATGTAAGAAATTGCAGTTTACTATGAATAAACAAGGTAAATTCATTAATTGTTTTAATAAAGTTAAACACCTCACATTGTACCACTGATTTGTCCTCAATTATGAGCTTGATAGGATTTTTTTCCATTACTTTTCTAGACCTTTATTTAAACTACAGTCAGTGGAATTTTACCATCCTACAGCCCAAGACACACAGTAGTAAATCAACACTTGTTTACTTATTTGTTTGAAGCTAATGTGACAACAAATAGTCTGTTAGCATTCATTATTTCTTTGTACTAAAAATATGCAAATATTTCAATTATTATCCTTTTATCTCTATAATATTCTAACAACATGATACAACATGTTTCTCTGATAAAGAGTTCTTCTTTGAGTTACATAAAAGCAGCTTCACATCTACATAATGCTTTAACAAAACAGTCCCTCTATTTCAAGTTAAAATGTGTGTTCAGCTTGGGAATATGCTCATAAAGAAACTTAATTTGTCTTACTAAGAAACACTTATGTGTTTCAATTATTTTTTTTTTAATAATCATTTTATCACATTATGGACTCCTGCCTGCTTGGGCTGCCAAAGGTTTGGTAAGTTGAGTTTTGCAGTTAAATTGAGTTGGTTTCTTGTTTATAAAGAATGTAGATTGATTTACTTGCACCTTTCTTTTCGCCTTCTGTGAATGTTTTCTGTAATGTTTATTTTCTAGTATTAATCCTTAGTGGCTTGACAATGACAGTTTTCCCACTAAAGGCAGAAGAACCATGAAAAGTGGCGTTACACCCGCAGGGTTCATCCAGCTTTGTACCTGTGCCGTGCTGTGTCACCAGCATTTTTTTTAAGCAGGGCTGGTCTAAGGGACTGCAAGATCTTTTGGCTGGCCATCCTCGAAGCACGGTGCAGCCTCACCTTGCGTGTGTCACTGCATTCCGGTGCTGTGCGCACACAGGCAGGTGTTGCAGAGCCCGAGGTGGTCACGAGGATGGCGAAGGCAGGTGCGCTGCTGGGTACCTGTGTGCTGGGGTGGGTGCAGGTGACCTGTGTGTGCTGGCCACCCTGGCTGGCTTCCTCAGGGAACAGATCAGTGCGAGTTGAGTATGGGGTACTTAGAGCTGCCTAAGGCTTCTTTGGTTGTATCCTAAATGATTTGAAGTGTTTTATCTTAATGTGAAAAGCAGAATATGCTAGGTAGGAGTAGGCGTTATTCCCCTTTCTTAAAGAAGGGAAAGATAAATACATAATGATAGGAGAATTAATTTCCTCTTAACTGCGGCTGTACTGTCTCCAGACTTTTTATAAAACCACATAGCATTACTAAGCATCTATTTGCTGGAGGAGTGTGAAATAGCCAGGTGTGCTTTGTGTATAAGCGAGTGATTGTAGCCCGAAACATCGCTGCAGACACTTCATGAGTCAGATCATTCATGTTTGCAATAATGAGATTATTCATAGTAGGCTCCTCGTTGTGACAATGGTCCTTTGTTTGAAGTCTGCCTTGTATATGGGCTATACTTCCGATTTGCAGATTCCTTCTCTGCCAGAAAACAGCATTGCAGCAGGGAACCAAGAGTGAGGGTCAGTGCTGCTAACTTCAGAATGTTACTCAGTGCTGGAAGTAATTGGGAAGGTTCATAGTTGAGTTAAAAGCTTTAATCGTGACTTTTATTGAGATGGTACTGCTTCCTATAGTTCCTGAGGTAGTTTTTTTATTTGATTTTTAGTCTGTTGTCTTTTGGTTTTGTGGGTTGTTTTTTTTTTTAAACTCTGTCTGCTGATTAAAACTGGGTAAACACTGCCAAGAGTGTTTTGTTGCTCATGGTCATGTAAGAGGTGTTCTGTCTTTCCGTATGCAGTCATTTTGTTTAAGGAAAGGAAGAAAAACACAGCATTTCTTTAGTGTTTGGAATCAAAATAATTTTAAAATTTACCTCTATTTTTTTTTTTTATTAAAACGATGCTTGTTTCCATACAATAACTGTTTTGAAATCCCTGTGGTACAAGGTGATCATCTCCTACAGCAAAGTGATTACACTTTGTGGTGGAACCATGACCAGTGTTTTAGGCTTCCTGGTATAATATGGATGGGATTTGTCTCCCTTTACAACTGGGTGGTCCAGGCTGAGGCATGTTGTGCTTAGATCTTTCCCCCCAGGGGAGCATCCTTGTGTGATGTCCTCACTTGGTGCACAGAACAGTTGGGGTGCTTGTCCCTGGTGAGGCAGGATGGGGAGCAGGTGTGGTACCAAGTCCTCCTCCTTTTGTGGAATTCCTCAAAACTTGCATGCGGGTCTGCTGGCTGCGCTGAGAGGAGGCAACCTCTGACACCACTGGAAAGATGATGACGATGAGTCAGTGATGATGACTGTACACAATATTCATGCTTCCTTTTGGGAAAAGGGAGAGGCCATCCCAGTGCAGGGACAGCACCTCAGAGGGAACCACCAGAGCTGTTTCCTGCAGGAGTAATTGAAAATAACTGTGTTTCCTATGCAGGGTGTCAGCAGCTTGTAACAAAAACACAGAGCAAACTCAGTTCTTGCAAAGCACATCTGAAACTAAAATACTGCTTTTGTGTTTAGTTCCTTGATGCCAACCTTTATTCTTGAAGCTCAGAGGTTTCCTGGTGTTACCATTTGAAGCTGCACTGTTTCATAAAAGGTGAACAAGGCTAAAATAAGTCCAATGCAAGCAATATAAAGACTCTGTCCTCTACTTGAGCATGTGATTTTTAGTTTTTTCTCTCAATTAATTACTTACTATGTATTCTACAGGAGAGGATTGTTTAAGTTATATATGTTAGCTGTGAATCCAAATTTGAATTCCAGGTCATTTTGTTGCAAGTTAGCATAATATTTATATGCTCATTTTCAGATCTAAAAAAGCAGCAGTTAATTGTTTGACAGGAAGAATAAAGCATTTGACTATTCTGTATTGTGTGGGGTGTTATGACAGATTTCTTTTGGTTGCGTAGCATTCAAATTATACATCAGTAGGGTAACGTTACACTGTTATCTGTTGGCACTTCTACAAGCAATTTCATTATTTTAATAAAAATTTTCAGTGATCTGAAAGCCACTTTGTGATATATATGGTAATAATTATACACATGATTTTTTTGTAGTGTTATACAGTTCTAAATTTTCTGCATCCTATAGCAAGAAATAGGCTACTATTACTCTTGAGATACTTGCCAGGTAATTGAATATAAAAATTGAATTTTTTACTGAAGTTTTTAGTGATCTCTGAAGGTATTTGGATTTTAGCCATTTCAGTTGCAGCTGATAAAAATGCTTTCACTGTCATCATGGATGTAATCAAATTGATTTTGCTGAAATGGAGATCAATTTTTTGAGACTGATCTATGTAGAAATGAGATTAAATGGGAACACAACTTAATAATATTTTTTTCCCTAAATGGTTAAAGAATCAGTGTTTGCTGATTGCCTTTTCTGCACATCTAGATCAGGGCTGTTTAAATTGCTGGTTTGGACAATGAGCGTATTTGAACTTGGTGTGATTACGTAAAGTTTCCCAGATGCTGTTGGAAGTGTGGCACATCTTGCTGTTTTTTTCCAGTATATTGGAGAGTGGATTCACCATTCCTAGGTGTCAAGACTGTGCATGACTCTTGGATAGCCATGAAGATGTAGATCGAGTGCACAACAAATAGCTGAACAGCCCTTAGTAAATTAACTGAGTAATGCAGATTAGTGTAGTATTATCTTGTTATTTAGTGCAAAACATTATTTTTTGAATGAAAAGAAAAAAATTAACTGTAGGAGTCTATTGTCAGAGAACTTTTGACAGTTTCATTAAAAAAAATCTGGTTTCTATGAAATTGTGTAAATTTCTATGAAAATGTGTAAAACCTTTGTTGTGATCAGAACTTACTTAGTTTAATAGGTATTCATTTAGTTTTTACTACGTGAATAGGCTTGAGGATGCCCTAAGGATCTTACATAGGTTATAAGCATAATGAATGTCAGAAAATATATTGGGAGTGAGGGATGCTGACTTCTGACATTATCCGCTATTTGTAAAAGTGCAAAATGAGCAGTAGTTATATTGTGACTGTAATGATATGTGTAAGGTGCAATGTTAGGATAGGAAAAGATATCCTTGGAGTATCAAGTTTCAATTTTCTTATTTATTCTTATGTTTTGAGAAGTTCACAGATTTGCGTTTGAAATTTTATAGCAAATATCAGATTTGAAACTCTTCAGCAGAACTACTCTAACACCATTACTGCGTATACACAACAGAGCAAAAATCTTGACAAGAAAACCCTCCCATTTCCAGTTTCCACAAAAATCCTGAAAGGAACACTCACATGAAAATATTTTCTTAAAATTGTTTGACAGTGCCATTCAAAAATGAGGTGTTGTACTCCTACTTGTTAGCTCAATCACAACCAGATAATGATAATTCTTAGACCTGTGATTATTCATTGCTAAATTTATTAATAATGGTACTATTTCATTCTTGTATTGTAGCTTTCAAAAGCGATCTATGTATTGCAAGGCAATCTGCTCATGTTTTCTCTTTTATCACCATAGCAGGCTTCTTTTTTTCACCTTCTTTTTTTTTATTAATTATTTTATAGAAAAGGACATGAAATTTTAATATACAGCCTTACTAGGGAAGAGAAAGGAGGAGAATAAGATAAATTAGCCTAAAAACAAAATGAAGTCTAAAATCTAAGTAAAGCTCTTAACTGAACTGAACTTTGAAATATCTATCTAAATCAGTAATGATTTCCTCTGTGAACACTGTAAAAAAAAAAAAAGAAACTCTGGAATTATTTGCCTAAGGTCAAAGCATATCATTATTAGAGGTATGTCATTGCTATCTGTTGACCATTCAGTGGTCAATATGTAACAATCATTCTTTATAGTGGTCAGTTTATTGGTATCAAAATTTTCTCTCTAAGATCTTCACGAATGTTGAGGAAAGAGAGATTTATTTTCTTAATGTGGTGGATTGAAGAAAAAAAAAGCCCTACCACTATTTTAGGACTATTTACAGGAGCTTTCTTACATACATGCTGTTAGCAATGCTTTACTCAAAAACATCTTTTCCATTTCTCTCATTTTTTGGTGATGTCCCACAATAACTATAGCCCCAGGATGTCTTCCCTTCCTTCCTAATTTTTCCTGGGTTTGGGGTTATTCCTCCCGTACAGTGAGACCTCAAAACACTTGTGTACTGAAGTGTTTGTTCTCAAGACCTCTGGAAATCAGTCTTGCCCTAAGACTGAATTGGTCCATTGTTCAGCTCAGCACTAAATAAACAAAGCATCTTCATGTTTACTAGGAATCAAAATGTATTTCCATGCTCATGAACTTCTACAGAAAAATCCATTTGCTCAGTCTTCAGTGTAACAACATTGTTGATGCAATTTCTGGGCATCATTTTTTTACATTACCAGAAGAACATGTGGTAAAGGCCAATTCACCACACCATAATAAGGCTGTATTTCCCTGTATTCCTCTATATGAATAATTCTGACTTGGAACATGTGAAAGTAGCATACGGGTGAAATATTTAGAGTTGCAGTTGTGAAGAGGGGTTGTTCCAACTAGTTTGTCCAGAAAATAACATTATTAACTCTTCTGCATGTATACACCCTTCTTAATCACTGAAAATTTCTTACAGAATTTTTGCCTAATGCGAGAGCTTGGCTTGTAGAGCTGGAGTAACTGACCTTCAAAGCTGAAGAAGACTTTGAAATTTATCTGATGGATTGTCATGTGTACACCATAGAGATGACCTGAATCAAAACTTTACCTGTCAGAAGGTTTCAAAACAAGTAAAAGCAAACTATTTTTGAAAAAAAAAAAAGTTGAACTTTTGATTTATTTCATTGGAATATTGTGCTTAGAAAGATAGTGGCCAGCCCATTTACAAAAGCACCAAAGCGTGCAATGGTCCAGACAGGTGTCTTGGTAGGCAGTCACAGAAACCTTTTGGAAGCATCCTTTAGTCTGGTGGTTTGGTGTGTGTGGAATCCCCCAGGGGTTACTGTCATTAACTACTCCCACAAGACTCCTGATGGAGAAGGCTTTTCAGCACCAAATCTGAATCACGAAGTGTGCCTTTGATTGACTGCAGCCTCATGTTTGGGAATGTAATTAACATCTAGGGTCAGCTGCCAACATCCTGATGCCCAGTGATACTTGAGATGTTGCAGAGGGTGTCCCACTTGGCCTTCAGCAGTGGCCCCAGAAGGAAAGGTATCTCTGAGGGAAATACCCCCTAATGTTGGGGTGATACTTGGAAATAGGCAGTCAAAAAAACTTTTACTTTCCGTCAGAAGAGTGGTAAGTCTTGTGTTATTTAAATTCATATGAGAATGTGGGATTTTTTTCCATTTTTATCCTTTTGCCTTTGACTTTTACCTCTGTTATAAATAAAATTTAAGTGTTTATGCAAAAAGGCACTAGGTGACAGTAAAGATACCAGTCACTTCTCACAAGAAAAGAATTCTTAGTCTTGGTCTTCATCTTGTGTAATAATGGCCAAATGACCAAAATATAGTAAATTTTCTTTAATCTTTTTGACACGGAGATTAGCAAATCATAAAATATTTTCTACTTTGGCTGGTGATCTCTTCATTAACAACTGGAGGCTTCTTAGGGCAGTTCAGTGATGCTTTCAATGCATTTCCTCTTGGATGAGCGCCAGAGGATTCCAGTGTGGTCGTTTTGGCACAGTTGATATGTTTTATAAAGCAGGTGTCTACATGTGTGTAATAAATCCAGTTATGCTGATAAATCTGAACAGATAATTTAAAAGTATGTGTTACAGTGAACAAACTGGTAATTTACCGTGTCAATAAAACAAAATATAAGCAGCATTTCTGTAATGTATGTAATGTTCAGTAATTCTGCAATTTAATGGCTCCATTGTATGAGTCATTTTTAAGTTCCTGTTCAAGATATTCTTGATCCAGATGTCCATATATTTTCTTTTATTACTAGCTGTCTTGGACTTAAAATCTGCAAAACTGATTCTCTTCTTGCTTTACAGTGGTACCAGCCAGTCAGGGTAACCAACAACAGTCCATGACAAAGGATATAAAATTAATGGGGAAATGAAGAACTGAATCATACACATTATTTGTAGTAAATGAAAATCATCAGTAGACTTGCATTACCAAAGAGTCACTTTTCCCGGTGATGTTCCAGTATATTCTTTGAAATCAAGAAAGCTTTTTAATCCTACCTGTATCACTTACATCAGACTGTTGGTAGTTAGGTCGCTAAGATTCGGCAATGTCTCAGATGTTCTGGAAGTCTTAGAAAAGCAGACTGGCCATTTTACTGTAACGAATTTCATTGTTAGCTTTGTGAGTTTTTTGGCTTTTTTTACACATTTTCTTACAAAGTTTTAAAGTCTCAGTCTTTATTTCAGATTAATGCTTTGTAGTATTGTCCTAATTATCAACATATTCATTTGGAGTCCCATGACCTTCAGAGAAAGGTAGAGGATCTTCAGTGTTGTAAAGCTTGTAAAGAGCTGAAAAAAATGAAGCTCAAGTGCTATAACCCCCATGATTACCATTACTGATTAAAAAAAAAGGAGGCATTGCAAGGAGACAGCTATATTGCATTTAGTAGTTAGGAAAAGTTCTTCTAAGACCCAAAAGATATGCTGTAGTTTGGTCATTGTTCCTCAAGTGCGTGAGGCATTTCAAGGGTTATCACCAGCTCTGGGAAGAATTAGCACCTGTGATCAAAGACTTCAAAGATGCAGAGAGAACCGCTACAGAAAGTCCTGGATTCTGCATTGATTTGGGATATGTGCTGAAGGTGAAGATCAGTCAGTCAGGATCAGTAGATGAGTATCTATATTGTGACTGTATCTCTATAGTATATCTATTTTGTATCTGTATATTCAGGATCTATGTACGAGTTGATTATTTAAAAGGTGTAGCCTGCATAACATGTTAAATGATAATCTAATCCCTCATTCTTTTAAATGTTCTATTTGGAAAAGTCCAGCATTCCTAAGAGGCCACCTGGATGAGAGTTCATAAACAGGATTTCCCCCTCTGTAGAGGGCACAAGCCCTGAGAATAGGTCTGATCCTGAGCAGACTTACCCTAAATGCCTTTGATCGAGGAAGTCCATATATTGCTGCTGTTGCCTGTCTTCCTCCTGCTCAGGATACCCAGCTAGAGCTAAGAGTAGCTTTGGTGAATTAGCAACTTCTTCATTTTATTTTGAGACTGTTTTGGTAATAAATTCCCCTTGAGATCTGTCTGAGCTGCCAGATGAGAGTGAGAGGGCTGTTCAGTGCATCATCTGAAAAAGCAGATATATGAATCCTCTTTGACCTGGGAGTACCATTTCAAGTAAAGCACTTCTTTTATGTGCCCTGATGCAACGATAGGCGGCTAATGTAGTTCTGTATTATATCTTCTGTATATATATATATAATCTATTCTGTATTATATTTTAGCTGTGTATTGTGAGGAGTCTGCAGACTGAAATTCAAACTTCTAAGGACTGTTAGGATCTGTAGATAAAAGGCTCAATGCCCATGCAAAACACTGTAAGAACATTTTGTGTGTTGTGCTTGGATTCAGCTGTAATGACGTTTTGTCACCAAGAGGAGGAAGGAAGCATGATTTACAGTATTGGGATTTGTGGTGCTTTCCATTAGTTTTGACACTGAAACAGTATTAGAGCTATTTTATTGTGTACTGCAAATATTCCCTACATGAGAGTAATAAGGAGAAAGCAAGAAAACTATAATATTGATGATCAGAGTTTTGTGTGATAATACATTCTAAATCAAATGTATAAATATACACCTAGCACAACAAAAAAAGGCATTGGGATATCTAAACTTGAGTGAAAAATAAAACTTAAATACCCTTTTTATGATACTGCATTTCCTTGATTGTCATATGTATAAATTGAAAATAATTGCACCTAAATTGGTGAAATTACATTACAGCTCTATAAAAGATAGGAATTAACTTCATGACTTGAAAAGTTCCAATAAATGTTGGGGATGATAGTTCTAGAACAGTCCAGTTTAAAGCAAACACTGGCATAGAGGCAGTCTTTGTCTCATGGCTCCATCCTTTCCACTTTGTAATAGAAAATAGTATATTTAGACAAGTATTTTTTGTCATAGTTTTTATGTGTGTTTGCATGCACGGAATGTTTGATACTTTTATATATTGAATATGTGCAAATCATATATTGTACAAGTTTGTATATATGTTATTGGTTTGGGGTTTTTTTGTGAAATCTAAGGCACAAAGGTATAAAACTATTGAAATATTTTTTCTTGCAGAATTAATGTTAAACTCTATACTTACTAACAAGTCATCAAGTATAATAAATGAAACACTCGTACAAACATTCTGCTTACCATTTCTATGCTCAGAAAGGTTTGATTTTTTTATTGCTTCTCTCAGCCATTATATAATGACCCAGCATTTCTGCTGCTGAACAAGATTGATTTGTTTTGGAAAACTGATGATACTAATTATTCTACCTGAGCTGTTTTCTTGTATCTCTGCCCAGTCCGTGTGTTGTTGATACCAGGGTACGGTTCCAAGCCTTAGGTGCCTGAACTGATTGCAGTAAATCTCACTGAATCACAGAATCTGGTGAGTTGGAAGGGACCCACAAGGATCATTGAGTCCAACTCCTGGCCTTGCACAGGACCATCCCCACGAGTCACACTACGTGCCCGAGAGTATTGTCCAAACTCTTCTTGAACTCTGTCAGGCTTGGTGCTGTGACCACTTCCCTGGGGAGCCTGTTCCAGTGCCCAAACGCTCTCTGGGTGAAAAACATCTTTCTAATATTCAACCTAAAATGTCCCCTGACACAACCTCAGGCCATTCCCTCAGATCCTGTCACTGGTCACCGCAGAGAAGAGACCAGTGTCTGCCCCTCCTCTTCCCCTCATGAACCTCAGCACATGGGTGCAGTATGCAGTGGATGTTATACTTGTAGTATCCTGGACCTTATTTGTATAATAGTATTGGAGGTTTATGCCCTATAGATTGAGTATGAGTGCAATGAATGAAGAATTGGATGGGAGTTGAATTAGTTGTTCAAATACTAGCTTTCAACTGAAGCTGGATTGAAATTACCCTGTTTCTCATTTAGAACTTGAAGAGTTTTTAGAAACCTAAACTAAACAGAAACAGGATCTAGATTTACCATCTGGTAAATGGAGAACAATCCTATGCTTTTGGCAACATCCACTGCATATATTCTCCGTAGTAATATGACAAATGTAAAAACAGTTTATCGCCATATATTAATGTCTTGTTCTTGAATGGATACAACCTCTAGGTTACACGACATGTATAAAAACAGTGATGTGGACATCAAATATGACAGATTAAGGAAGGAACAACACAGGTTTTATTGATGATATCTCCATATTATCCGTATTTAGAAAGAATTGCACTGGGTTTTGTCAGTGTGAAATACATGCAGTGTTAGCAAGACCATTCATGCCAGCCCTGCCTTGTGATTTTTTTCAGTGATGATGCACACCATTTTGTCCCAGAAGGGAAAGAAGTTAATTAAGTCCTTTACAAATACATGTGAAATACTCAATCAATAAAATCTTGTAAGAGTGCTGCTTAAGGTTATAGTCTTCATATGTCAGCCTCAGAAGAAAATTCCGATTACAATCCCCACGCGATGAGTGGTTTACGTTATGTGCACAGTACAGGTATCATAATAGCTTTCCTTCTCTTGATATATTGGTAATTTACTGAATAGTGGCATGAGGTAGTGATTTCTTTTACGGCTGTCTAAGATCATGGTATAGTGTTAATGCTTCATATTCTTCAGACTGAAATGGTTTGGATGCCTTCTCTGTTTTACTGAGATCTGGTGCTGTATTTAAATGTATTTTACCTTACTGATTTATCAGCTTTTCATAACCATGTCTGAATTGTCTCAAATACCCTCCTATCCCAAATCATTCTACCTGTTATAGTCCCTCAGACACCAAGTCCTCACAGCTGCCTGTCCTGTATGATTGTCTGTGCTTTTATTCTCTGATGAAGGGGTAATTAGAGAACAATGATTTAGCCTCTGTGTTGACATACACTTAAAACTTACTACAATACTCTTTCATCTGCTGCCATTGTCTTATCCAAGTATTGTAAGTATCTCTTGTTTCTTTCCAGTTAACTTTCTAGCTCTCTCAGAGGTGAATTGCTGTGTCCATTAGCCATATAAAACATTGTTGTCTGGGGGGGGGGGAGGGGGGAAGAAGAGTTATTTCTTTTAGTCAGCGTAGTGTGGGAATTTGGAGAGACAGAATGTAATTAATTATCAAGCTTGAATTTTGGCCAAGGTTCTATTAGACTGAGAGTTACAGTTTATGAATTTCTTTCATTCTTGTGATGATAGGAGGAGCAGGAGGAAGACAAGAGAGTCGGATTTTATGCAAACATAGAGAGTTTGGAGTCTTGCTGTGGCAATGTATTTCAGTTGTCACCATATTAAGCTGGACTGCTTTATGTGGCTGTAGCAGGAGGATGGGGGGTAAAAATGATAGCACAGCTTCAAATGAAATTGTTTGCAGGGGAAAAAATGGTTAATTATACATAAATCAAGCTCACTAAAACCAACCAGAGCATGAAAGAGCTACAGTGCATGCCCTCTGCCTTTCACATTCTCTTTCCGATTCACTTGGTGCTTTGTGTTGCTTTTCTGAGGCAATTCTTTTCTCTTTATGTGCACCAACACACATTTTGTCATAGTTTGTTGATGGTGACTTTTGGGCTAGATCTAGCGAGTTTCTAATAGGCAGTTTAGCAATTAGATCAAATATAAATCAAGAAGTTGCTGTATATGTTATATTTTAATTCCTCTACTATGTCTAGAGTTAGTTTTGTAGGGAAGAAATAATCACAGTTACAAGTATTAAGACTGAGTGCATCCAAAATTGAGGGGGAGGAGAACCTATGTGTCCACCAAGGCCACTTTTCTGCCACATTATTGGGAGCATAAGCCACATCAGGCAGTACTACTGGAGATAGTTTTATACAATGGAGAAATGGACCTGGAGAGTAGATCATGTGTCTTTGACAAATACATCTCTTGTGAAGTTCCACTTGTATTCCTTTTCGTCGCCAAAATTCTTCAAATGTTAACTAATAGTTTATACTACAATGATGGAAGAAAATTATTCAAGGTCCTAACTTTTCTGAATCTCTTGTTTTTTGTGTATTTGTCTTCTTAAATGCACAGTATGTAAAGTCCCAATATGTCTGTATTCTTAAATAATAAGAAAATAGTAATTCACCAAAAATGAGATTTGTTTTTCTTCTATCTAAGGAAATGCTTGCATTCTGAAAAGGTTGCAGTGCTGTGCTGTGTAATGGTTCCATCATGCTTGTAAAACAAAATGTACTTCATCCTGTTAAAATTAGAACTACTTAAGAGATGCTGCACTTATTATGAAATTGCAAATCTTTTTTCTCCCGGGAGAAGCTGATTTTCTTTGCTGAAGGAAAGTTAGCATTAATAAGCACATAATCCATGAAAATAGTGTTGTCATAAATGAGTATTGAAATTTCTGTCTCTGGGAATAAATAGTATTGTAGGGGGTAGGAAGAAAAGCAGTGTTCAAGTGCACAGTTATCATTGCTTTTCATCTTCTGCCTTTAAGACTAATTCATCACATAATCAACTAGTTATGAAAAGTGGAATTCACTGCTGAAATGAGAACAGCTGAACTGCATAAAAAGTGAGCTGACGATTGAAAGAAAAAAGAATCTGTATATTTCTAAGACTAATTTTTGGATACAACCTTGAACCCCCAGTCAAAGAAAATTTCTGCCTTACTTTGTTCCATTTCGACTCTGGACTGTGGTGTAGTTGCACGTGCAATGCCCTCTCTATATTGAGCAACAAACACAAGAAAGGTCAATGATTAACCAACACTTGGCTACAGATCAAAAATCCCTGCAAAACATCAGAAATTCTCCTGTGCTGAGGCAGATTTCCCATCCCACTTTCTGCCTGCAGAGGACAGCAGTTCAGGACTGCCCTATCCTTGCTGCTGCCGTCTGGCAGGGTGACCCTGAGGGCTGGCATGTCACAGCTGTGGTGGAGCAAACACACCGGAGCTTGGTCTGAGCTATAGCTGCTCCGAAGGCAGAGACATGGGGATTTTGCCCCCACAGACTCTCTGCTGCTAGTACAACTGGGTAATAGGTGCCTAAGGAGGTGTGCACCAGCCTACACAGGAGCTATAGAGTAAACACAGTGTTTGACCTTCCAAAGGGTTTTGTTTTAATGTTTTGTTCTCAGTC
The DNA here is from genome assembly GCF_003984885.1 of Neopelma chrysocephalum. NCBI lineage: Eukaryota > Metazoa > Chordata > Aves > Passeriformes > Pipridae > Neopelma > Neopelma chrysocephalum. The sequence continues at coordinate 6,365,926 of NW_020897695.1, read as the reverse complement.
ATTATTTGTAGCTCCCATGTCCTTTCCCCAGGACTGATGAAATGAAGTTGCGTATAGCTGGATTTGTAAGGAAATTGGAAAGATTTTCCAAGGCATGTTTCCTTAAAAGACACAGTAAGAACTATCCAGCTGATTGCTGTTGGAGGCACTTCAAATCATGCTTCTCATTTTTTTATATATGCATTTCTAATCATGGAAACAGGAGTGTATTTTTATATATGCTTTAAAAAGAGGGATCTTCTCCTGATAAACGGGTTTATTTCTGACTGCAGTTGTGGGTATGCTTGGTGTCTCAATAACAGTATACCTGCATGGAGCGGCCTAAATATTTAGGAGCAGCATGTTATAGTCAGTATCTGAGAACATTAGCTTTGCATTGTACATTTCTGAGTTATCAAGGTATTATATCCTTTTAATTGCATTTTATTCTTACTTAAGTGCTGCACACACATAACACACAGAGTTTGCAAAGTCAGGCACTGTACTCCACCCGTGACCTTGTCTGGCTGGTTTTTTTCATTATAAACTCATTATCCAGGTCACTTCAGTCAGCTAAATCCTCTTCTTTTTAACCTCTTCTTCATGGGATTCTACTCTCTTCTTCTGCATAAGTGGTCTGTATGGGCCAGATGTACCTCCTTTCTCCTCCTCTTTCCAGCAGGTTTTCCCTGACCTCCATCCCGGGCTGCAGGATGGGCAGCAGCAATGGCAGGGGGATGGCGCTTGTCACTGGTACCCGGCATTAAACCAAATAACCAGCACCTCTCACAAATTTGCAAAGGTTCAGAGTGTTATCAGATTTGAACTGGTTTTAATTGGCCTAGCAAGAGCCACTTCCGTGACTAAAATGCACTTTCTGCCTGTTTGAAAGAAGAGGGATATTTGAATTCTTGAAGGAGGAGGTACCAGGTACCTCTTTCTCATGTGTGAAACGATGTCTTTTTTTTTCCTGGCTTTTATCTTAGAAATAATTAAACCATTTTGGTTAATGTAAAAAAAAAAAATAGCCTGAAGCACACATCCAACATGGAAAGTTTCAGCCCAAAATATTAGTCTGACAAAATTATAAGCAAGTGAAAATCAGATTTTGTAGGAAGTACTGGATAATCCTTAGTAACAGTCTATGTCACAGTTCCCACCTGTGTGTATTGAATTCGCAAGGACACTTTCTTTTCAATATGCATGGAACTTGCACACACTCTCATCCAGTGTATTCTGCTGAAATGCATATCACTTAATTAAATAATCCACTTAATGTGCATAAGAATCAGTCTATCTAAATGTGACTGCAGCTAATCGCATGTGTTGTTAAACCTGTTAATTGCTTATCATCTGTTTGCATAGATTGCGTTTTATAACAGCAAATGGAGGACCAACTGCTCAGTTATCCTTTATAACTGTTCCTATTAGACATGTTTGAATAATTAGAAAATTTTTGCCCGTGTTCAAAAATGTACAGTGAATTTATCATATAAAAGCTCAGTAATTGAAATGCTATTGTGACGTATAAAGCTGTCTAGCAATTAATGGTTCAGAAAAACAATAAGTTAGTGGAAAGCCTTCAGTCTTCATTCTTCTAATACATGGTTTTGTTTATTTCCATACCACGTTGTTCGCAGTGGGAGTCAAAGGAAGCCTTTGGCTGAATATTCTCTACCCTTAGCTAAGAGACTCTGTTCTATTTTCAGTACATTTGCCTCACATAATCACTCACTGTTAATTTCAAAAAGCCTTTGATATTTCTGTGTGTGTGTGTCCTAAACAATAAGCTGATCCATTATGCAGCGTGATTTATTGCCTTCTGACCTTACACACAGCTTTTTCTTGTGGAAAACAGCTTATGAATCTGGGTGTTAACTGCAACTTGAGCACAGATAACTTTCTTCCTGTGTACAGTACCTGCATTCCTAGGCAAGGTCAGTGATCTGGTCAAGTGAGGCTTGTTTGTTTGGATGGCCTCTCTTGCCCATATTCTTTATAATAATTTTTTTCCTATAATGAGGTATGCTTCCCAAACCAACTCAGTCCCTGTGGAGAAGTCTTGGTATTTACTGTGACTGTGGGTTGGCGATGTAGTGCATCTAGCCTTTGTACTCCTAGGACCAGACTGAAAATGCCAGTGTGCTATGGAAAAGCAGCAGTAAACATGAACACCTTTCCTTCAGCTTGTTTGTTTTGATGGGTTCACGTTGTGCCACCAGAACAGGTCTGGTGTTGGGTATGCTGGGGCAGGAAGGCTGAACCTTCCCAGGGAGACACAAAGAAGGAAGGTGGTGTGCAGAGAGCATTGCCTTAAAGCTTATAATTTTCAGAGGAGCTGTCTGCAGGAATGCTGTAGGCGTGGAGGAATGATGATCTGAGGAGGTTGCTCTGGCTGCACCCTGGGATGTATACCCATTTATGGGAAGAATCTTCTCACAATGCTATAGGTAGAGCTGTGTAAATTTGAATGGACCAGCATTAAAAAGTTGGATTTTGGAATTTGAGTACAGGAATCTCTGCTGCTTAGTTCTCTGGTAGATACATTGGATACTTGCTGCTTAAGGGACACAGGAGGGAAAGGGTTAAAAGAAAAAGAGTAAGCAAAGCATTTTGAAATTCAGAGTATGTGCATAGCACATATGATCAAAGCCTGCTAGAAACCTTTTGTGAGAGAAAGAATGTGCAGTTAAAATGGTAATTTGTTGTTCAGGCAAGTTCTTTTGGAAGAAGGAAGGTGGTTGACTGAATATCCAGGTGATCACGGTGAGAATGGCAGTGGTTACTTTTCTGGACCTCCTCACTCTCATGGCTTGGCCACTTTTTCCTCCTCTGTCAGTCTTTTCAAGGTGGGCAGAGCCAAGGAGGATTTTGCTGCAGTATGATGGCACCATGCCTTGCAGTCAGTTCCAGTGTAAGGGGAAATAATAGAAAAAATAACAAGAAGGAGGCAGTGGTGGGGCAGGGAGACAAGAAAAGAGTACAGTGGTAATGCCCTGTTCTGTGGAAATGAAGGATGATCATACATTGGAGAAAAACTGGCTCTCATATGCATAGGGATCTGTACCACACATGCTGATGTGCTGATCATGACCGGTGACCTCATCCATGTGCAGGCCTGGATATTGCAGTGATTAAGGTTTGCCTGCCAAGGACTGACTGGAGGAAAGTGAAGACTGGCTGTTTTTGGCAGAGAATCCCCACTCTTTGTGGAGTCACTTGGAGTCTTGTGAAGGCCATGAATCTTACAGTCTTTTCTTTGCAGGGCTTTAAAGGTGGATGGCAGATGAAATAAGTTCATCCACTGGTTATTTCATTCCTCAAATAAATCTGCTTTCTATTTGTGCCTGCATGAGCTCACTGATTTGCATTCTTGTAATGTGCTCTCTCTTTCTCTTTTCTTTTATTTTTCCTGGACTATCTTAGTGTAGAGTCCCCCAAATCCAATACCCGACTAAGTTTGTTGAGACACAGAGGAATGGTGATACCTGTTCCATATGCAGGGTGATGGGAATGTCAGCACTTCCTTGGAAAGGGTTGTGACAGTCTGGATGAGCAAGAGTGTAGGATGAAGCCTCTGTCACTGCAGGTGCTCTCAGCTGGATGCAGGGTCATCAAGACGTTTTAACTGAACTAGGACTTGGTCTGTAACTCAGCATTTCCAGGCAGGGAAAGGCATGCTAACAAAACCGCTCTTTCCCAGCAGTGCTACTCAGCCCTTTCCAGGTCATGCCAAGTCCTCATTAACATCTTATGCCCACTCTTGACATAGTTCGAGGATGGCAGTGGTTGGTATTTCCACTTAGAGTGACTGATTTTTAGGTTCCTTTCATAGTTCTGCATCTAGAAGCCTGGCTACAGCACACTGTAAGTATATATGAAATTTTCCTGTGGTCCCCACAGCTCTGCAGTAAAGGTGGAACTGCAGAATCCCAAGAGACAGAGAATTTTCCCATAAATTCTTTTCCCTGTCTGTTTTCAAAATAACTGAGGATGGATGAGGGGGAAGATGATGAGAATGAATAGCATAATAAAACTCCCCTGTTGCATGACTCCCAATTTTCAAAGGATGTTTGTAAAAATCGCTGTTGCTTTTCTTCAAGCTGCTGGGGGCACAAGTCTTTAGTCAATTAAATTCTCATTTTTGGATTTTTTTTTTAAGCAAGGCTTCTTAAATGTCTTTCTGCTGTTACATGTGTCTGGTGTCATTTTGCTAGCTAAAATAATTGGATAAGTTTTTCGTATTTTGGGTATATACTAGATAAGCAAATAATAATGGGAAACATGAAAATATGGTTCATATTAGGAATTAAAAGTTGATGTAATCTGAAAGTAAGCCACGAGTTTGAATTGTTTGACTAGTTTAGTTCATGCAACTGCAAAAGTAATTGAAAGGAAACATAAGTACATGTGACTTTCCAGATACAACATTTCGTTATTCCGGATAAAGTAAAATATCATCTAAAATTATGTATTTCTTTTTGTGATAATCCTTTGCAGTCTTAGGAGGGCAATCAAGATAAAATAAGATCTGTGAACTGCCATTTTCCTCATGAGCTGTAAAAAACTTACTCTGGTAATTTGTTCTTGAGTAGGTGTTGGCTGTTCTTATTGTAGTCCTAATTTTCATTTTGAATAGAGATATTAATCTGGAAAGCTGTACTTGATTGTGTTTCAAAAAAAACCCCAAAAAACAACCAGCTGGTGTAATATCTATAGGCCAGATAGGAATAATTTTATCTAAAGTTACTAGCTTCTTTAATAACATGTCGTCCCTCCTTCTCGGTGTAGTTTATCCCACTACTTTTTTCATCCATTTCAACTCCACTGAGGGCTGGTATCCTGAGAAGACCTCCATTCATTGTGTTTTGTGTCTGACCTCCCAACAGTAGTACTTGTTTACCTAGAGAGATAATTGTTTTCTGGAGAGCATCCAGCTGATAACTTACTTTTTCATTAGAGCCCTTTTTCCTATTAGTTATCTCCTGTTAGTTGATCTGTGCCATTTGATAAAACTAATTAGGTAATAAAAGACTATTTCTGAGCTCCTCCCTTTAATTTTGGCATGGTGAAATGTAATTCTTGGCTCCTTGCTCTTTCCACATAAAGACAGCCTTCAGTTGACAAACAACATTAATCCAAAAGAAAACAATGCAGTTCACGCATCCTTTCTTGATATATCCCTGTGCCAGAATAAAATAGTTCCTAACAAATTATTTGTACCAAAGATAGTGACATAACCCTGGCTCTGTTTTAGCGTTTTGCAAATGTTTGCAGAGCTTCTCAAGAGGCCAGGCTAAAAATACTCAATGAAGCCATTCAGAATTCTACTAAAAGCATTTTGTTTCCTAGGACTTTCCTCCCTTCTGAAAATGCCCCCCCACAGCTGCATGGCATTTATTAGAAGGTGATGCAGGTATAAGGTAGGAAATCACATTTTATATTTTATTTTAAAATTTAGGCTTATTTTCAGGTTTCCTTTTTAGATTATGTAAATTTTTTTAAAAAAGGGATGTCTCAATGGGAGGTAAGTTTATTAGTAGCTTCAAGTTGAAATATACAGTGAAAAAGAGGCTGATCAGATGTGTCACAGTGTGAAAGTTTGAGGTGTCATGAAAAACAGCATTTCAAAGACAAATAGCCAAGAATTGCCATTTCTATATGGACAATGGCCTCTGCTGCACCCTAATGAGCTAGAAATTGCCCAAGGACTCTGGTGGATTTTTTTTCTTGATTGCTGCACCCCAGAACAAGGAAGGCTTCAAAGTATACGTTGCAGTATGTAATCTGCTCTGCTCAGATACGAGATCTGTAGAAATCTCTGTAGTCGTTTACTATTCAGCCTAGAGAAAATCTATCAGAGCCAGTGAAGTTAGACTAACAAAAGGATCCCATCAGTATCTCTCCTGTGTTTTTCACACAGGAAGGTCATCTCTCTTAAAATAAGAGTAGCCTCTGCCTGTTCATTGTTCAGTGTTAAATGCAACCAGCGCTTTGGTCAGGTCTGAAGAACTGCTTTGATATTAGTTGCATATTTACTGTGTGTTTTATTTACTTCCATGTTAGAAATATCTTCTATTGGGATGTTAATGTTGTGCTTGTAGAGATTTGGAGTATACATCTTCAGGGATGCAAGAGCCCCAAAATAGCAGTGTGTGAAATTTTAAAATCAGTGGTATGATAAACTCAGATAGTACCAGAGTGTGTTTATAAGTGAGTCGTGTGATAAATAAATGATGGAAGTGATAGTGAGAGGCAGTTATAGCAGTAAGAAGGGACTGTTTTAAAATGAAAGAAAAATTGAAGTTTGTACTTTCTATTGTCCTGATTAGATTCAGAAAAGGTTTTGACTTTGCTTTCTGCCCCTGAACGTTTTTTCTTATCTTTTCTAGATGCACTTACAGCCAACAGTGACTTGTGGGTATTCAGCTTAGATGCCCAAAATGGTTATTATCCTCTGGAGCTGCTGTTTTTCCTAACAGGAACACTCCTGAGATATTGCAGTTTATAACCTATGATAATGTTAACTAAAATTTTTGGCTATTTTGACTATCATACCTTGTATCTCAGGCAGAGTTAATTCTGGATTTCTAGCATTAAACATAAAGCTTTCCAAGCAAATGCCAGTTACCACTGCAAGGGAATTGAAAGCATGGACTAGCCTGCCATTTTGTCAAATCTGATAATTACTTTTCACACATAAGCAGCTCTGGAAGTCCAGACTACCAAGCCTGTTTGTCCTGTGTGCTTTTCTTTAATGCACTGCTCCCTTTCACTTCATATAGTTTCTTAGCCCTCTTGGCCAAAATTCAGTGCCACAAGAAACCCCTGTCAAAGCCTTGCATGAATTGTTCCAGTGCTGTGCTTAGTGCTGCATCAGTGAATTGTATCCTACGTGGCGTGATTTACACCTTACTGTGAACAAATTCTCCAGGATTATAGATTTGCTAAGAGATAGTGTCGAGAGTCTCTGTATTTATAGGCAGCTCTATGGTGCCCATCAGCATGGCACTCATTTTCCCACAGGATCCTTTCCCAGCCTGGACTCTGTAATGCCTGCCCCTGTTATAAATGAAGATGTGGAGCAGTGCCAGAGTTGCTCTTGCCAGCAGGGTTATGGGCTCATTTTGGCCTAACCCCAGAACAAGGGCAACAGATAAGGAACAGAGGAGACTACAGCCTAGTTCTGAATGGAGTGGCTGTTGGTTTCTCTGTCTCGGCTCAGTGTTTAGCTGTGGTCTCTGCACAGCTGTAAAGATCTGGTCCATGGGAAGGGAGAGAGACTGCTTGGCTCATACTGCTGCAGTCCTGTCCTAGGCACTGCAAAAACAAATGTGGAGGTGCTGCTGAGCAGGAGCACTGCTCTGGGTGTCCTGGCAGGACACAGCATAGCATCTCTACTGGTTTTTCGACTGGACAGGGTGAAAGAACTCCCCTGCCTGCTTCCTCTGTGTGCTGCCAACAAATGCTGCTTGTACAACTGAAGAGAGAAGCAAACCTTTCCAACCCCACCCTCACATGTAAAGACAATGCACTTCAATATAACATGTCCTTTTCATTGCTTATTAAAACAAAGCCATTAACATACAGTGGATTAAACCATTAATATTCACAACTCGTATAGGGTCCACAAACCCTATCTATATATGAGATTAAGAGTGCAGAGCTGTAGGTGTTATCAGTGAACAAGGAGATCTGTGTCTTTACTAGCTAACAGCCATGCAGTTGCAGGATTTTTTCTGTAGTAGGGGTTGCTGTTGTCACACCAGATTCTTTTCAGGTTCGACCACATTGTGCTTAGGTGAGACAATTATTGTTTTGTTGGAATTTTTTTTTTTTGAATGAACACATCAGAGAAATGCCTGAACCCATCTGAAGATTTTAAGGGGAAAACCCCACCCTATTTCACTGCCATGCTAGTGTGAGCTTTGCTGACAATTCAGTAGGAGATGACATTTTGTGCTTTTGGTGCTAAAAAAAAAAATGTTTTCTGATGTATACCAAAGTTACATGGAATACATATAAGAGCTAAAATTGAGTATACCTCTTGCAAAGGAGAATTAAAATTGGAAGGAAAATACACTAAATTGTGGTGTAAGTGGGTTGGGGGAGTGACTTTCTTCTATGCAAAATTTAAGATAAAAGATAAAAAATGCTAAAAGCTAATAGCAGCTAGCACTGGTAAACAGTATTTGTCTTCAAAGAACCATAGGGATTTTCATGAATTTCAAAAGATCCATAAGTGGAAGAGATGATTTGGCTTGACTTGCAGATACTGCAGTCAAAGTTAAGAAGTAGCTGTCCGTAGCAGAGCCAAAATGAAATCTGACTCAAGAATTCCTGATTTTTCCCCATGTTGTCCAGTTGCTTGATTGTCAAGGCAGACTGTCACAAAATTGTCAGGAAGGTCTGCAAGTTGTTCTTGATTTTTTGGGGTTTTTTTAGCAGTTAGATACTTTGGTTTTGACTGATTTGGTTGTAACAGACAACGTTTGTACTGCAGATGCATAAAAGTGGTTTGAGCATGTCTGCTTCTGAATATATTTTATTTTTAGAAACTGCAGAATTTTCCCCTGTTCTTACCATTTCCTGTGGTTTTATTCTGGAGCATGATGGATGAAGAAGGCTATTTGTGTGATTAAGGTATGAGAATAGAAACTGTAGGTCCTGGGTTTACAGTTGCAAGTCAGATGTGATGGCCAGTCCCTTAAACATAGTAGCAACAAATGAACTTCTTTATCTATAAAAGAATATTTGTATTATTAGAAGTATGTGGGAGAGGTGAGGCTGCATTAAGATTTTAAAATCCCTGTGGGATCCATGTAGGAAAGCGTCCAAAAGTGACTGTAGAAGTGATATTAAATCAGTGAGAGTGTAGAAACAGTACATTCACCTGTAGTAAGCAGTGAGAGAATGAAGCTAAACAGGAACAAGATGCACTGGAATAAGTGTTAACACATGGAGTTAATTGAGAACAATTAGGTCTGTGTGTAGACAAGATCTACATAGCCCGTTTGAACTGCATGGTATTATGTGAGTAAAGGGTGCAGGATTAGACCTTTTGTTTACAGATTTACCTAATGCTTTAAACTATTTGGATGAATGGTGTTACACAAATGTTAGTCATAATTATTATTTAATTATGACCACATGTTTACTTTGAACATAGTCCTATGCTTAATATGTAGGAAAGCCAGGATAATGTTGCAGCTTCAGTGTGTGAGCTACTGTTTGCCAAGCAGCGTTTTGCTAATGGCTTCTCCTTTCGTGGGATGAAAATGCCACCCTGGACGGTGAAATTGCACCAGTTGTGGTATGTAATAGGCAAATAACTTTCATAAAAATACCTTCAGCTAGAACATTTTGAAACATGCATCTGAGATAGAATGCTAACTTATTAAAATTAATGCTATTAAATGTGCTGCTTGTGTATCATTTCAAAATACCTGAGATGCCAGTATTTCATTTTGGTTCCATTGAGAGAGCAGAAAGCAAATTTCATGGTATGATTCATAAGATCAGAAGTGCTACAGAATTTCTATAATTCATGTGTTGCTGCTTTAATTTGCATTTAAATGTTTGAACTGTTATAAAATTTTGGATTCTTTAAACTTTAATTTATTTTTTTCACTCCTAAGCAGAACAAAGTTGTTCCTTCTTTGTTTTGAGGTATTCCTTTGATCAGATCTTCCGTTTCGTATACTGTACAAATCTTAAGATAATTTTATGAGTGGCTACAGATACAAGCAAGGAAGAGCTTAGTGGTTTGGTTTTTTTAATCTTTTAATTTTTGTTCTTTTTTTAAGGAACCTGATAAGAAATATAATTCTGAGGGTTGTATAGTATATCCTAGGTTGCAAAAGATGGGATGCTTTCTATCCTATCCTTTTTACTAAGTTAATGAGGTTTTTTAAGTGACTGAAGATAAAGGACAATATGAACCTTTTCTTTAGAATGCTTTTAGTGCTTTGAATGGAGATACCTCAGTTCTTCCGTGTGTGGCATTTTACAATGATTGTCGGTGCTACTGAGAGTGGAAAAAAGACCTCTCTTGAGCACAGGCTGTGCACGTGGACTTCTGTGCGGGATCAACCTCATTAATTCAACAAATATGAGTCTTTCCTTTAACCCAATACAGGAATCTTCCAATTCCTGACTGAGTTACTGAATCCCATATAGTTATTGCAGATCGTGTTTTTCTCGTTGTTTAAAGCACTTGATCTTCCCTGTGGGCCTCCCCTGACACGCCCCTTGGTAGATGAGCTTGTGAACTCTGCTCACCAATATGTAGAAGAAAATCTCTGAGTCTTCTGGTGGCGTCAGGCTTAAGGTCACATGACACTTCCCACGTGCACCAAAAAAGCATGTATTGCTGTACTTCAGTTTTCCTGAACACCTGTTTGCTTTGCTGAGACATGACTTTTCCAATACATTTAAAAAGAAAATTAAAATATTCAACCGTTTAGAATAAGTGTATGTTTTCTAAAACAAAAAGGGGCAACATGCTGATTCCTGCACGAGAGAAGAAACTTTTTTAAAAGTCCTAGGTGTTCAAGATTTACTTAAACTTTCTTTCATATGAATGCCATTCTGTTCTAAATGACTGCTTCTACTTGAAAAGAAAGTATTTTGGTGGAAGTAACTTACATTTTATTTGAAATTATTTCTGAAAGGAAGTTTGGTTTTAAGAAACCATTTCACCCCTTCGATTTATTAATTTGGTGTAGAAATAAAGGTAAAAATAATTTGTGAATGCCGTTTCCTTGAGAGGGCTTGAGTTTTTGCATTCCTTTGCCTTCCCCTGTGTTTTTCCAGCCCTGCCATACGATTGAATGTTTGAATATTGTAGTGTCAACAGCTCCTTGTATTTTCACTTGATACGGTTGAGCAAAAGTTTTGACATTCAGCTGAAATGTTTGAGGAGCCATTACCAGCATAATTCTGCTTCTTAAGTAAATCTCATCTCAGTGCTTGAAATCTAAATGGATTAATATTTTTAATGTCTTGTTTACAATGCTGCCTATGAAAGCCTGTATTTGTCTACTTGCCAACCTTCCTTCTTGGCCAGGAACCGTTCTGGCGTGAATCTCAACGCTGGGCTCCCATCCATTTTCCTTGAGTCTCTCTGGTTCCCTCCCTTTTCCTCAGGGGCTCTCTGGAAGATTGTCAGAAGGGCTTTAATTTCTTGAGCAAGTCAGCTTTTTTTGACTCCTAAATATTTCTGCCCCAGCCCTGAATTTCAGAGTTTGCCAGCCAACCACAGATGGTTTGCCTCGGTGGTGTTACAAAAAAACACATATTTTCTCAGGTTTTGATGAAAACAAACCTAAAAACAAACCAGTGTTGGCTTTGCAAGTGGGCAGAAAAAGATGGTTAAGAAAAAAGAATCATACAGTGTGTGTGTGTGTGTGTGTGTGTGTCTGGACAAGGTGCCCAGCAGTCATGATAGTGAGCTAATAGATAACTCCTAATGCAGATTGTAATAATTATAGCATACTATACCGTTTATACATTTTACCAGAAGAGCCATACTAGCTGGGATTGCCCAAAAAATTAATAAAATTTAAAAAAACTCCATATATGTCCAGTCTGGTGGCATTGGTTCAGGTATGATTGCTGAGGATCTTCAGGGGTAGGCAGGCTCTTAGAGGAGAGTCTGGGGACTCGGTGAATGTGACATAAGCCCAAATGCTAAAGCAGCGAGCAAGTTTTTAGAAAGTAGAAGCCAGTGATGTATGATATCAAACTACATTACAGTAAAATTAGGCAACTTTAGGTATGGTGAGCCCTCTCTTCTGAGCAGGCCAGCAAATCCTCACTAGTGGTTATTTTGATATGTGATACCCTGATGCTAATCTAAGGATTGAATGCAAAACCAAAGAAACCCCAGCAACAGTAAGAGCCCTGAGCTGAGTGAGGAGCACTTGGCAGTGCTTGCTGCCTACTTAGAAAAAGAGAGTGAGCACAAGCAACAGGGTGCAGGGTTCGCATAGAGGGATGGACGGATCCGTGCATGGTCCACTGAATCGGGCACATGTGGAAGGAAGAGGTGGTGTCTCTGCATTGCAAGACTGAGACTGGTAACCAAACAGCCCCCCCCCAAGCAGCAATTTCTGCTTTGTTTGTCTTGAAATAGGGTGGGGGCTTGCTGCCCAGTCTGCTGTTAGAGAGGAGTGCAGCAGGGTGGCTGCCCTGGAGCAGAGCCTGGCCAGAGACACGTTTAGCCTGCCTGCCCCTGCCCTTGGAAAAGCAGAAGCCACTGCAACCCCATCGTGGAGGAGCAGCCACGTTGCCCCCTGCCATCAGCACAGCAGTGGCCTGTCCTCTCCCAGAGGAGCTGGGCTCCAGCCTGCTGGGGAGGGTCCCCTGCCCTGGCGGTGAAGACGAAGGCACAGATGAGAGAAGAGAGCTGAACCCCTATGTGCCTGCCCACGAGGGACTTCAGGTGGGGGACAGCCATACCCCAGGAATGAGTGAGTGAGTGAATGCATGTTTGTACATGTAAGATTCTGGTTTCCAAAGAGATTTTAATTTCTGGTTGTTAACATGCCATTTAGTTTTGAAAACATGGTATTACTCAAAATGAGATAGATTGATGAGGCACAATAATCTTGACAATCTGTCATTACAGATATCTCAAGGTATATGAGCATTTTTAGTGTCTTATAGATTAGTGTGTCTGGCACTAAAAAGTAATGAAGTATAAATAGCAGGGATAAGGAAAAGGGAAATTTGGATTTAATATGTGAAGTAGCCAAGTGTTTGGCTGTCCTTTATTATTTATTGATCATTTTCTCTGTTGTTCAGAAATTATTTGGAGTTGAGGATTCTCAGAGGAGACAAATCTCCTTGTCTTTCTCAGACACCAGGATTGCAAGATGAGTGTACAAACATGAGTGTGTGAGTCAGGAAACATGTCAGCAGAGGTGGCTGTGTGAGCAAGGCTGTAGGTAAACAGAAATAAAGTTAATTGGCAGTTTTCTTGTATAGCATGGGCAGCTGAAGTCCTTTTCGCTGGAAGAAATTTTCTTTTCCCATTATCCTTCAGCATTCTCTTGGAGGGATTGTCTCAAGGGAAGTGAGTGAGTCAGAAAATATGCCAAGTTCATGTCATGGCTGTTTCGGCATTTCTTTCTCTTGCTGGCCTCCAGGAGCTTTATTGGCAAGTGTTTTTAAAGGAAATATTGGCACAGGAAGGCCTTATTGTTTATGTCATGAAAGTCTCTTGGCGTCTTCTGCCTTGTTATTTTCTCCCTTAAATGGGGAAATTAGGAGTGGGGGGGACTGAGAAAGAAAAAGAGGAGAGAAGCAGAGAATTGCTACCAAAACTGTTTCCCTACATCAGGATGTATCTTGGTGAGTCCTCTCTTTTCTTTTTTCTCCATTGCTGCTTTGCAGGCTTTGCTTCAGCCAGTGGATGTGTTTCTAAATGTATGTTTCCTCCTTAGGCTTTTCAAGATGTGGCACTTAGAGAGCTTTTCAAAAGAGAGAAGCCAGCAGTTTTCTGGTGGGCTCTCCTCTGCCAGAACAAGTCAGGGAGAGGCAAACACAGAGCCTAGCCGGGGTCAGATCACTGCCACCTTCTCATATGCAGAGCAGGGCTCTGTGATGGGCTGTGGAGGACATTTCATTAAGTTGTTTTCAGTTCTGTGTAAGGTTTGCATACAGAATACGATGTGTTTTACAGAAAAAAAAATAAAATTGGAAAGTTCTGTGGAGCAGATGCAGTGGGTACAGACAGGAACAATAGCGAAACAGTGCGTGGTCAGAAATTCTGCTTGTTAAAAACTGAAGCAGAAAGCAAAAGAATTCCTTTAAATGTATACACATTCTTAAAAAAAAAACAAAAAACCAACAAACTAACACACACCCCAACCTCTCCCCCCCTCCCCTGAACTTACTCATATGCACTTAGGCAATTTTGGCATAACATAAAAGCACACAAAAAAAGAATTATGTCCAGTGCAGCAATAAAAATTGCTGTAATCCATTACCCTCAAATTAGGTGAGAGTTGTGAAGTCTCTGAGGATGCTATTAAAGAATTAAATATTAACATTTCAAAGAATGTTTCAGTATTTAATTTTTTTTTTATTTGCAAAGTAAAAAGTTACCTCTCCTTGTGGTCCTTCATGGCAGAAAGTCTGTTTCTAAACCAGGTTCATTTTTATCTGTGATATTTGCCTCTCTGATATTTGTGTATGCAGCTCAAAGATACAGAATAAAAAATTCTTTCAGGTTAATGTAGCAAAGGTATGCATTAATGTACAAAAAGAGCATAATCCTATTTCTTCTGAATTTCTTACCAGCAGCAAAAAAGAAAAAAAAATATTTTAAGGAAATGCCTATTTTTGTGAGCCAAACAGAGAAAATGACATCTAAACCACTTGTCTTTGTACCCAGTTAACCTAAGGATTGTCTGTGGAATTCAATATCTATTTCAAGGCTGTGATGCAGTTTTTGTGATGTCTCTTCAAACACTAAGTATTTGTTGGTACATAATACATCTTTTTATTGTGGTGTCTTACTTGTATTTTGGTGATGCTTTTTTGGAATGTTCTTTTTCAAAGGAAAGAGAGATGATTAATCTTGGCTCTTTAAACCTATATTGTTTCACTTTCTAACTCTTTCATGTTCTTTTGTTTTCTAACCTGCCTATTTGCGGGGTCTGTGCAAAATTCTGTAGTGCATAATAGTTCAATTTGTGGAAGCTTTTCCCTTCCCCCTCCACTTCCAATTCTGTACTTTGATTCACTCAGACCTTTCCTTTACTTTCTTTAAAAATGTATATACAATTTTAGAAGTTTAGTTTAGAGTAAAAGTTTTCATGGAACATGCATTTCTAGACCTGAATTTTCTTAGAGCTTGGTATATTTTCATATTTGGAATCTTGTTCAGCCTGTTACAGGAAAAGTAACTGGGTGCCAGCATTAGAACCCAGGGAATGGGAACCTGGATTTTGCTTGAAAAACGTCTTTAGGAAAGGTGGCTGTGGCTCTTATATTCCTGCTTTAAAGTGTTTTTACCAAAATTGATCCCTAAGAATTGTACTGTAAAATAATTATTATAAAACTAGGGAAAATACCCCTTCTAGTAGTACTAACATATTTGTTTATAATTTATTTGGATGAATATGAATCTGTAGCAATATAGTCACTTAACAGGATATCATAGTTTTATATAGTATGTTGCAAGTGAACCATTTTCAGTGTGTTGCAATTGTTATCGAGTAAGACATAAGCTTTTTCTGATTGTGTGTCTATACATATACCTGTATCTATAATATATTCAAATAGTTATTTCAAAAAATAAGCACTGTAATACTTATGGGAATATCACCATGAATTTTTCTTCTTATGTTAGGAATCCTGCATTTCTCAGTTCAAGCAGATAGAAACTTTTCTGCTGTGTTCTTTGTGTCTCATGTCAGAACATGAGAAAAAACAAACCATAAACCAGGGTGTGAACAACTGTACTTTGGCCTATGTCTGCTATCCATTTTACCAGACAGACAAAATTCTTTAGACATGAAGCTCAATATTAAATCATCAGCCCATACCTACTGCTCCAGTGTCAGATACGCAGTGACAATATTGCTTTATAGCTATGCAGGAGCACCATGTGAAAATATATTACAGCTCTCTTAACAGTGTCACAGTTTTAACTGGAAAATTTCAACTTTCTGAATGAAAAGTTCAATTCAAAACCTCTTGGGTTAGGTAAGCCTGGGCTAGACCCAAGAGACAGTTCCCTGATGACCTTGTTTTCATCCTGGCAGACTGTTCCATAGTGAGGTGCCTGGTGTTGCCCAAGCCAGTGGGTAGGACACGCTCACTGACTACTGGGAGCTGGTGGCTCTGCACCCCTCAGCTGTGCCTGGATATCCCAGGGTCCCTCTCTGCACCTGTGTTTCACCTTCTCTGAGAGGCTGTAGGTCCAGGGCATGCATGACCCGTGTTCCCCAACCTGGGTTTTCTTTAAACTTTGGCTAATGAGACATCAGCAACAAATTTAACATGAGCAGGAAAGATTTTTTACAGATGTGGAGAGAAACTGCACAAAACCACCAAACAGTGCACTGTGCGCAGTTCCCTCCTTGCTGTCCTGTGCGCCTCTCCAGGCTGGGTACCGCCACAGTGTCCTCCTTCTTCTCCTCTGGGTGTCTGGTTGCAGCCAAGGAGTTTTCCAGTCCTTCCAGCTCCCTGTTTGAGGGAGGCACTGCTGGCTTCTCTTCCCCGACATCTGGCTCCCACCTTGCTGTGGCACTTCCCAGAACTTGCATGTTTTCTGACCCTGTTGAGCTGAGTGAAAACCATCCAACAGGTAGAACAGGGCAGAGGGGGGGAAGGTGATGGTGGGGTGGTGAACAGCCACTCCAGTAACCTTATTTTCTTAGGGAATTGCATTGGAGATGTCTTTCTCCTCTGTCCCCCAAAGCTTTGAAATCACCTCTGAGCTTTGAAGCCCTCAGTTTGGGCTACTCCACTGTTATTAGGCTTGTTAGCTTCCTTTGCAGTGAACTCTAGGAATGCTTCCTCCTCTCTCCCACACCTCCATTCATTTTTATTGCATTGGAGAAAAAAGGAAATTAAAAAATGGATATGGGTAATAACAATCTTGTAAAAAAAATTCCATCATTCATAACTTTTCATTTTCTGACAACCAAACTCTGACATGTGCGTAGGGAGCTGATCGGGATATGTGCTCTCAAACCACAGCTACAGTGTAGTGCTGCAGCATGAAATGAATGGGAACAGGGAGTCAATTATAATTTAGGATTGTGTTGTTCATCATACAGGCTAAACAGCTTGGCTTAACAAGGAGAGGTCAAAATTTGCAAGTCTACCCAGTTTTCCAGGGCAGGCCATGATTTGGGAAAAAAATGTGATCCAGCTATAATCTAATTTTTTTGATAGGATTCTTTCCCAAAGGCTTATAAAGAATTAAAGCTGCTGTGCAATTAAAGGGAAACTCCTGTCATGAATTAATAGCAGGTTAAAAGTTAGGAAGCAACAAGAAGTAAATGGTGAAGTTTTGCAATGGAGGGAAATCACCAAGGGAGTCCCGTAAGACATTAGTCCAAGCATCTGGGTGGTTCAACATATGGAATAAAGGGTTAAATGAGAACTAATAAAGTCTGCTGGCGGTGCTTGAGTCAACTGGGAAGAGTTGTAGAAGGATCTGACAGTACTAAGTGTGACCAAGTAATAAGATGGCAGAGGGAATTCGGTAACAGTAAATGTTAATATTTCTAAAAGGAGAAGAATTGCTGTCATGGTGGA
The DNA here is from genome assembly GCF_003984885.1 of Neopelma chrysocephalum. NCBI lineage: Eukaryota > Metazoa > Chordata > Aves > Passeriformes > Pipridae > Neopelma > Neopelma chrysocephalum. The sequence goes on along the minus strand of NW_020897695.1, from coordinate 6,348,667 downwards.
CTTATGGCCACTTAGGACAAAAGTGCTAGTGTTTAATAGATGCTTTTATAAAGATAACAGCTGTGTTTGACATCATATGTCAAAAACAAACTTAAAGAATTTTTAGGAAGGGAACAGGGAAAATTGCTGTATTCTCTATGTTTCACTCTACATAGGACTGCATCCAAGTAATGCAGTCCTTATTTTGACCTGTCAGATTCATGTCTGTATTGTTAAAACATATGTAGCAGCACAGTGTTTTCTATCCTTATATCCTTCTTTTTCTGACATGATCTAGAAACCCTGTAATAATAAAGAACAAACGAAGATAGGCTCTGAATATTATTCCTTTCTATTTTTCCAATATTAATTACCAGTGTTGTAAAACTTCGAAGTTTTACAACATTGCATCCAGCAGTTTCTTAGTGGTGATTAAGAAAGAAAAACATGAAGAGCATATCTGAAAAATAAAAGGAGTGAAGGCCTATCTACATGAAATCTGAGGCTGGGAAAAATTACAAATGTAAGCAGCTTTATGATGAGCAGAAGCCCTCCTTAATAAATGAAGATAGTTCAGCTGGGGAAAGTTATGTGTACTTTGCTTTAACGTCCCTGTCTTCCATTATGTTCTATTCCAGAATGTGTTAGTCTCAAAGGACTTTTTGAATGTGTGTATTCAGATGGTATGTGCTAATCCTGTGTTTATTCTGGAGCAATTTTGCCCAGCAAAACTTATGCCTGTTAGGTGTTAAGCACCAGTATCATGTCCATAAATATGCAAAATGAACAAGTTTGCCATAGGTACTTTGTAGGTACAATAACTGTTACAAATTTTATATATATTTTAGTTGTTCTCTTCATTACAAACTTGCATGTGAAGTATGGGACCCACACTACACATAATGATTTCTGCTTTTCCCTCCCCATCCATCTGAAGATCTCAGGTATTTATAGAAGAAAAATATTCTAATCATGCATTCATGAAAGTCATTGGTCTTTGGATCATTTCACTTATAGCTTTATATGATGTTAAAAGTTCCCAATTTCTAACAAAAAAAAATTGCAAAATTCTTTGTCACCTACAAAAGGATAGAGATCATACTGGACAGACTACTCTTTGGCATTATATAGTTGCATTCAAATGGCTTAAAAGATTATTATCATTGCTTCCTTGATTTAAAAAAAAAGATAGGTTATGGTTATGTTGTTCTAATGTTCATCTAATACATATATAGAAGTAGTAAATAATTTTAATATTTACTCAAATTTAAATAGAAAAAGATTGAAGTTGAAGAAAAGCAGAATAAACTGTGATTGATAATCAAATGTGTTTTTTCATGGAAACAGTAATGCAAAGATTGCTACTGTATAAATAGATTGTGCATAATGACAGAAAATGTTATTTCTACGTTACTTAGTTTCTCATTTTTCTCTCTGACATTCTGAATCCCGCATTAGTGTGTAGAACAGATTCAAAATATCAGAGGTAAAACAAAAAGCTAAACTTCATCTTCAGGATGTAGTTTCACTAACTTGATTGGGCATTACTCAGAACGTTTCCATTTTTAGCATATTGTAATTTGCATACTGACCTTTTCTGCCCTGTGAATGAAAATTGGTACTGTGATGTGTTGATTAATCCTGTAAATAACATTTAAGACTTCATTTAAATATATTGTTTGGTGAAGAGTAATGACATCTAATCCCTTACAATAATAAAAATGTCCATTACAACAATAAAAATAAATCTAGATTGCTTCCAGATAGCTGAAAAATATGGTCTTGTGAAGCTAAGTCTTGTTTTCAGAAATGCTCACTGACATTCTCTGTCTGTCTTTGGTAGCTGTCACTAAAGTGCAGAACTGTTGAAAGTTTAACAATCTTATGCAGGATGGATGTAGACATCAGATCTGAAATGGGGGAATACATTTGCATGTGCGCATATGCTGAAGATATTAATTTGGAAAAACGTCAGCTAAAAACTTGAGACAGAGCAACTACTCCAGGTGAGCTACTGAAAGCAGACTTAGTTCAGAGAAAATAATCTTGAATAGTTAGTATATAGATTGCCCTAAGTAACAACTGAAAAATATTTACAGAAATATGTTGACCTTCTGAGGTCTCAGGTGGAGTACACACTCCAGTTTAGTATTGTACGAGAGAGAGTGAGCAACAAGAGACAGTCTAGCAGGAGTATCAAGAAATACCGAAGGTGTGGGAAGCTTGAGTTCTAAGTAAAGGTTTAGCAAAGCACAGCTGCTTAGTTTTGCAATAAGGTGAGTGGGAATACCATGATAATAGTTCTCATGAAATGCATAAAGGTTAGCTGCAAAGAAGCGCCAGCATTGTTTGTGGATGTAGCAGGACACTGACAGTTGAATCTACAGTAAGAGAACTCTGTATTGGGAAAAACACTAATGAAAGGAAGAGATGAGAAATTTAAGAGATTCCCTAGGGTTGGTGTGGCATTTGAAGATAGCACAAATGGGAGTGGGTTTACAAGAGAGATACATCAACTGGCAAATCTCCCTTGGTCACAACTGGTGAGGTGTTCACTTTGTCTCATGTGAGACATGCTGTAGTAGTCCCAATAGGTAGCCTCTAGTATATCAGAATTTATATAAAACCCTGTAAGTTGAAACTCCTTTCAGTCATCGCTGTCCTTTACTACTTCACCCTGCACTTCTCCAAATCCAGTCACAAATTACAGCAGTACTCACCCTGCTAGCATGTCTGTATGGACAGATGAAGTAAATCCACTGCTGGACTGGAGCCAACTCCTGCATTGAAAGAATAAACTTTAGGCTTGTTGAAATGCTAAAAGCCCACTGAACGCTGCAATTAAGTTCTTAACACAAGGCTTAAGGATGTTTCATTACTATACAGAAATTGGAAAAATAGGTGGAGATTGTACTATTTCAGGAGGTTTTTCGGTGTTTAACTTTCAGCTATGTGTCGTGGAAAAAGGAAGCAAACTTTCCATCCTTCATACCCCAGTGTTCATTCTGAAAGACATTTAATGCACAGCCTACTGTGGCACCTTCTTTAATTAGCACTTGCTGCTTTTCTTCTTCTGAGGAGAATTGTGATAGTGGCAGACTTCATGTCTTTTATTACCAGCAAGATGAGAAAGGCTCCTGTAACTTTTGTAACTGATCGACTGAGACAGTCTGGTTGCCCGTGGTTCCTAATGAGCAGTGCATGACATGGTGCAGAGTATTGGCAAGATTAACAAACCCAGATTTCCTTACCAGCACACTGACTTGTAATAGCAGTATAGAGAAGGAGTGAGAGCATTAGCACATAGTCAGTAATATAGCATTATACTGATATGAAAATCCTTTGCTACCAGCCACAGGAATATGAAAAAAACTACAGGTTTCTATTTGCAAATCAGAAGGCATGCAAGTGGTTGGGGATTGACCATTGTTAACAGACCGAAGCCCTAAAGGGGGAATGTGCTGCTGACCTTATTTTGGGAAAGTATTCCCATGTGGGAAAACAGATCAGAATACACTCCCCTCTAAAAACTGTTCCCAGTTCTCTTGGCAACATCAAAGGATATTTTTTCTTTGTTGAAGTCCCTGACAGTACTTTTGGAACATCTTTAACAACCTCTCTTCATTTTAACAGGAAATTATTATCACATAAACCCTGAATGAAATAATAGTAATTCCAATGTTTTCTAATCAATGGATTCCTGCTAAGTTTTCCTCTATATTGGTGAAATTGTTTTCTAAATGCTTTAGTTTGGAAAGCTAATGACACTTGCAGTAGTTTCTGACTAAGAATTTGAAAATATCTGCTTTTCATCTGAAGTTTCTGATTTGGTGATACAGACAGCTCTAAGGAAGTGTAATCTTTTGGGTAATCTTGAAATGGTGAGGACGTAGAGAGACTCATTTGAGTTGAATCACATATTATAACCATTCAAGTCATACTTTGGCAACTAAAGTGCTTAAAAACACCCACCAATTTCTTATATTTCTCGACTCTTAAGGAAGACCATAAAGATGGAATGTTAGGAGTCTATATGAAGGGGGATGAAAAAAGACTAACAAACTGAATATGCGCTTTATCCTACCTTTCTTCAAGGAGCTGAGCATCTGCACACTAAAGGGACCAGTGACTTTATTTGAGCTCAAAAAGCTAAGTGCAGTACAGGAGTCCTTTTTGGGTAAATGCATGAAGGTTTTGCTTTGTGACACCTATTTCTCAAGAGTCTGAATTTCTGGCTTAATTCTTGGGGTTCCTTATGGCACTTATACACGAACCCACTTCCACTACCTGTAATGAGAGATGATTTGGAGAGGAGTGGAAGTGAAGTCTTACCCCTGAGGTAATTTGGGCTGACAGCATTCAGTTCTGGAGCCAGGCAAGTCATATCCATCCCTGTCTCCCGAAAGCAGGAGGAAATGCCTGATGCACACCAGATCAGGTTTGCAGCACTGAGGCTTTCCTGTTCCGATCTTTCATCTCATCTGATTTGATTTCTGGCTGTGATCTTCCTTGCTAGGCAGGTAGCATTGGCCGCAGTGGGGTCTCTTGTCATCCCTCATGAAGCTGTTCCTCTTTTTATATAAAATATTTAAATATACTCTGAAAACGCAGAAAAAAAAATGTCTTTTCTGGGAGCAATCTGTGCAGCGTGGAACTGAAATCAGCCTGGAGTTGTTTTACATGGATTTAGAAAACAGAACAAAACAAAACAAAATATCCACCAGCTGTGAAAAAGTACTGAGAGAAACAAACATTTCCCAGCATCAACTGAGGGTTCATTTGGTGAGTATGAAGAAATGTAGATTTCTTCAGGAAATGATTTACATGGTAATACTAATTTTGTAAGACAGAAGAATGTTTCAGAAATCAGATGTCCAGTTCCAGAGCAGCTGAGACTTATAGACAATAGGTACTCATAGCCTGGTGAAATTTCATCTGAAGGCCTTGATTTCAGTCAGTGCATTTGAGTTGTGAGACAGTGCACTAGTGAGGGCTGTGGAATTGCAAATGAGTACTGCACTCCTCTTCTTCTGGGTGGTGTAGGCAGCTTTCTGCTCTAGGCTGCTGCCTACCTTGCCTGCTGCCTTGAGCTATCTCTGCTTTTCTGAGAAGGAACATAAGCAGTGGGTAGAAAAAATTCTCTTGATTTAAATGGGAACAGGATCAGGTTATGATTTAGGGTGAGATTGCTTGTTGGTTTTTTGGTTTTGCCGAGTCGAAGTATTTCAGGTGAATGTCGTCTTTATTCAACCCACCTGAAACAGGGAACTGACAATCATTGTAAAGAGGAGCTTCACTTGTGATCATTCTTGTGTACAGCTGCCAAATGCTATATCTGGGCCCCAAATAAAATCTGAGTTTTATGTCAAAGACCTGGAGACCTGTGATTACTGCTGCCTAAGAATTATGGAAAGGCATTTGCTACATACATAGTCATCATGATTTTTTAAAAATGACATTAATTCAAGTCTTTCCATCTGATTTCATGACTTTAAAATTTGTTGGGAATTTCAATAGTTTATAATTAAGGGAAAAAAAGTTTTATCTGCATGTTAGAAGCTTTCCCCACAGAGCAGTAACAACAAAAAACCATACAGTTTATTTTATTATTTAGCCTGTAAATGTGATTTTTGACACTGCATGTAGGTTGATCTACTTCCAAACTATGGGCTGTTTCAGTGATGCACAAATCCCAACAAATAGAACTTTTTGTTTAGCAGCTTAAAATCTTATTCCTATTAAAAAACACACTATGTATAAAATATCCCTCTTCCTGAGAGAACGCTTAAAAAAGAATGTATGGTACTGTTAAATATTCTAGTAGCTAAACCAAACAAGAAAAATGCTGGCAATGACTACCATCCCAAATCCCAGCTTTCTTCCTAGGAGAGTCTGGATTCTCCAGTGTTATCCTACTTTGTGCAACTGTTTGCATTTTGTAGCACTGAATGGTGCTTTGCTTAGTTGTAAATGTACTGTGAATGCAGGAGGTGCTATTCAGTGGACATTCAGTCAGTACCTCTGAAAAAATTGAACAGGTTTTAATAAAAACACCTTGTAATGAGTAAGAGTTAATATATTTAGTGAGGTTTCTAGGTTTATATCTGCTGTAGTTGTCTTGGTGTGGTACCAGTCAGATTTCTTTCCGCAAGCTGGTCTCTAGATTTTATTAAGTCTTCTCCTTAATGATCAAGCCCTTTTTCTTCTTCTTGTCTATCTCTCATCGAGAGTTGTAGAACTCCCCTTTTATTTTTGAGGATATTGACTCCTGTAGATGATTTCTTTTTGCTCTGTGGTATCTCACTTCATAATTTGAAGCAAGCTTCAGAAGCACAGCTGGCACTCGAAGGCAGCGCATCTGTCTGCTGGAAGACTAAGCCTTAGTTATTTCACCCATCAACATCAGTAGTTTACACCCTGAGTGGGGGTGTTTGGATTTGATATCTGTGAGGATAATACACTACATACTCTTTTTAAGGATAATTTGTGCAGTATCTAAAGGCAGTAATACTTATAAGAAACTTGTGTCTCTATGAAATGAACTGAAAAAAGATCTAAGGGTTATTTTAGAACAGTAGCAGTGGAAAAAACTATTTGAGAGGAAGAGACTTTTGACTAGTTTTCACCTAGTCCCTATTGTCACAAAAATAATGTTTTCAATGTAAGAATGCAATAATTTCATGTAGCATTTTTGTGAAGAAATATGGGCAATTCAGTTTCATTACGTGCTCTTCCACTTACTGAATTTGAAGGCTTCAACTTCTTCTTTGGAACTAGGCAAGCAGTGAAATGACTTCAGATGATTTTTCCAGCATACATATGTTGTGTAGAGGCATCTAAAAATAATCATCCCCTCCTAGCCAGTGAAATTATCCTGGCAAAGTCCCTAATACATATGAAGCTATGCCAATGGAAAAATGCCACTGCCTTTATCAGTTTAGCTGAAGCCATTTTGGGGAGATGACACCACGTTGGTGGGAGAGGGTTTCCTTCTGCTGCTGTGCATGTGAGGAGAAGGTCAGGAAGAGGCTGAGGCCGTCAGGCTTGGTACATGCAGCACGACAGCAAAACCGAATGCTTGATCCGTACGCTTTGGATGTTATCCTGTGCCCATCCCACTCAAACCTCCAGACCACTCCAGCAGATCACACATGATGTGCTCAGAACAGGCTTGGTTGGTCATTCCAATTTAGGACAACAGGCTGCACTACTCGAGAGCATGACCACCTGATAGTTACCCAAGCAGATCTGGTTAAAATAATTTGCATTCGCTGTTACTACTTCTACCATTTCTTGACCCTCCTTTTTGCTGCCCATGTGCCTCTTTTCTCCAAGGCAGTCTCCTCCCTAATAAACAACCCACCCTTAATTGCTTCTTTCCTCCTTGATCCCATTTTTTCCACATCCGTCTCAACTCAGGCCTCAGGTGACATGATAGGTCCTGCTGCCCCGTGTAGCTGTACTCCCCAGAAAGTCCTCTGCCCTCCCCTTTCCCCATCTGTGACACTTGGCCATTTCTTGCCAAGCTCTCCTTCACCCATCAGTGAAATCAGTGACAGTTGTATAAAGGTTGCAGGAATGACAGTCCCAGTAGATTTTACTGAGCCTACTCAATGAAAATGAGTGCAAATGAAGAAGTTAAGTACAGAATTTTGCATGAGAAGCTCTTCTTTGTGTCCTAATCCCTGTTAGAGGAACGTGCTACAGCTGATGTCAATAGAAAGACTCCCTTGGCTTCATGGGCCTTCCAGCAGACCCTTATCTTTTCTCTTACTATCTCAGTGCTGGCAGGATGACTAATATGGACAGATATCCTAAAGCTGACAATGACATCTTAAATCTGTCCTGGCGGATCAAACAGAATATTTATTTCTCCAGTTGAGCAGGGTTTTCATGAATTGTAGCCCATTATTCTATAAAAAGTGTAAGGATGAATGAAACCAAAATGAAGAAATACATGTAAAATTTAGCCAAAGGATATATGATTTAAAAAAAGATAACTGGAAAAGAGGACAGGTATTTTGGCTATAGCTGTTGACCACAATAGCTGAGAAATAAAGCCTGGTGTGGTTATGAAATTCCAGCAAATTGATGGATTGTAATGATGTCAGTTTGTTCCGGAGAGAAGAGATGTCTGTGTTACTAAAGCATTTCCAGTGATCCAGTGCTGTTAGGTTCCAGCACTCAGGAACTGTGGATCAGGTCATTACTGGCAACTCTGCTATTTCATTCTGAATTTTTAAGACTTTTTTTTTTTCATATTATTATCTATATGTGGTTAACAGCAGCACTTTTGTAGTCCACTGTATCCTGTAGCTTCTGTGCCAGTTCAGCAAATTCTGATAGTATATCGGTCTCCCTTTTGAGAGATCTACAAAATGTTTTGACAAAAATAAATGGCTGGTTTAAAAACATACCTCATACTGTTTCACAAATTTTTTTTTTTTCTGTAATTTGGTTAGGATACCTCAAAGAAAATTCTAATTTTAAGTCTTTATAAATATCTTCTTATGTAAGATTCTTCCAACAACTTCACAGATACTAAAAAGTAAGCCCTCTTTAGAAGCTAGTACATTTTGTGCTTCCCATATAAGCAAACTGCTTCGTCGTTCAGACCAAAGTCTCTTAGTTAGTGGATGGCAGAACAGGAAAGTAAATCTGGGAATCCTATTCTGATAAAGTTTTCACATAAAAAGCACAGTTGGTTGCAGATACCTTCCGTAGACAATATGAGGTGTTTTCTCATTCTGTCAGTATCTTTGGTTTTTTTCTAATTAATCTCTGTGTTTATCACAGTAAAGATACTCTGTTTTGATTTGCACAATATAACAACTCAAAAACCTCCATGCTGTATTTTTTTTTCCCCAGAAATTTCACTATGAGCTTTTGCAATCTCCACATATTGTATCTTGGCACAAAACACTACCTCTGCTTATGGTTTGCATCATTAAATATCAGATTGGCTTCTCACTGTGTTTATAGGATACAACAAGAAATAGCCTGTTAAATCTGGCTGGTTGGTAAAACTGGTGTTTGTTGAATCATTGCGCTCCTGTGTTCCCACATCGTACAGAGAACAAAATCCCATAAAACTAATGAGCTGTAAGATAGAATTTAAGTCAATGGCAAAGAATATGCCCAAATGTCGTAAATAAATTGAGAATAACTTTTATAAAGTCTAAAAAAGTGATTCCCTAAACACTGAGAGTAGACCAGAAATGCAATCTATAAAAATGTTTTGAAGTAAAAAATGCATGCCAAGCATATATAATATTAATAATAACAGTTCTGATGGCTTATCTGTAGATCTTACTGGCATACTGTTGGAAGTGAAGCAAGTATTATCATCTCCACCTTATGGATGAGGAAGCTGGGTAACTGTAAGAATAAATTTTAAACACAGAACATGAGGCAGTGCTGATTCCAATTCCCATTGCAACTCCCAACTTTAATTATTTTTCTGTGAGCTTCGTTTGTTTTCCTTCATTATACAGAACTTGTTCTTTCAGCACAAGGTAATTTGGGTAACACCGAATGTAGATTAGATCCATATGTTAATACTTATGAAACTTATTAATTCTAAAATTGTTCTGATAGATTAGCTCCTTCCCATCACTGTATGGGAAGGTGCCCACAATCCTTAATTTAGATTGGTGTGTCTCTTTTGACAATATTTTACTGCTTGAGACACTGTGGAAAGCAACAGGAAAAGACTATCTCTGATGCCTTATTAGCATGTTTCTGGATAAGCCTGGTGGGAAGTATGTGGAATATAACTTCTAAGATCATGTATTTCCACTGACCAATATCCATGTGATGCTGCTGAGATAAATCATGGGAAGCCTCAGTATCAGCAATACAAGGACGACGTCCTGTTCTGCTTCTCCTGATTGATGTGAATGCCATAAAAACTGTCTTTCAGTGTCTGGCTAAAATCAAACTGTATATTAGGTAAATAGAAATGGTGCTAAATGGAGGGCTGAAATCTACTGAAAAAGTAGCAATTTCCATCTTGTCTTGCATTCAGGAGTCTTTTTGCTTGTGGCTTGTCCCTTGACTCTCTTTGGCTTCTTTATTGTCTTCTTTTTCAGGGCAGTATTTCCTGAGATAAGCAGAGAAATTAATCTGGTAACTTGACTTGGATAATCCTCACGTTTGTGTCTTTCATACCTTACCAGTGCAGTGCATTTACGTAGAGCTTTAGACCAGAAAACTCTCCAGTTCTTCGTAGCTGTTCAAAATGCTGCACCGCTGGAAGCGCTCCCTGTTTTATCACTGTCTTGCCCCTGGGGCTCCATACCATGTCTGATTCAGTATCTTCCTGGTAACCTTTGAAGTCGTCTGTGCTGGGTTTTCCTTGAATGGTAATTGCCCCTCCTTGCAGCTACATTCCTCAAGGATCTATTTTTTCTTCAGATAGTGGACGCACAGGACCAGTAGACAGAGGTGAAGTCATCAGGGCCATGGCTTTGGCGTTTGGCAGTGGAGCCCCTGAATCTGAGATCCTCAGGAATGAAATGCAACATCCAGTTCTCCTGTTGCATGGTCACACATACAAGATTAGAAATTAGAACAGAAAGGGAGATTAATTGGAAAGGAGGAGAAAGAAGAGAGGAGAGAATAATGTATTAAAAGAGAAGCCTGGCCAGTCCAATTAACTCGGGAGAGCAAAGAAACACGGACTGATACCTTCGTGTTATCTCAGTCACATAGCCATCATGAAACACTGTAGTACTTAATAGGGGTAGGTAAGATTTCTCCATGTGATTTTTGGTGTGCTTTCTGGAGAAAGTGTGTCTGCTCATACCAGGATTTTCCTTCAGACATCCTGGGAGGATGCTGCTTCCATACTGACCTCCCTGCTAAGGTAACTTAGCAAAAATATGGACCTGAGTTCTTGCTGGAAATTTATTCTCATGTCTCAATAGTACTAGATTCGTGACTTTACTCAATACAAAAGGGAAGACTGACCTTACCAAATCATATTGCCATTCTCCAGGACATACAAAAAGCACTTTTTCGTACCTTTCTTCAGTGTATTAGGATCTAAATACAAGAAAAAGGTATAATGAATTATGTTGTCCATAGGGTTTTTTTCCCTAGTGCAAGACTTATAATATTCAAAGGTATTTCAGAAAACTTCAGAAATAATTTTAACAGTTAAAAAGTAATTTCAATGCACGGAGTCATAAATACTCTAGTTTATTACGGAAGGCACAAACCTGTACTGCATTCCTCTGGCATGCCATTTCATGAGACAGGGTGAACCTCATCTCCCTCCCCTTCCCTCCTAGCAGCTGTGGTCTCTTGACACTTGCTTAGTGCCAGCTGTGGTGCTCACCAGCCACCTTGCAGGGATAATTCAACTTACTACCCCAGCAAAAAAAGTGGGTATTTTCTGCAGGGTCAGCAAAGCGAGTCAGGTCATGCAAGGGGTAGAAGGGGGCTGTGCTACAGAGAACAAAATCTTTTATGTCTGTCCTCATTAATCATTATGTCTATCCTTAAAACTGTCATCAGTTTTTATAGCGTTTTACATGAAGATATTCAAGTGAGTTGAGTGTTAGCCTCATACTTAAAACACCCTGTGTCCCACATGTTAGGTTTTCTCTCTTCTCTTTATTTGAAGTTGTGTTGCATTTCAAAGAGTTCTGCTATACAGCAAAGTAAACGTGGTTATAGGCGTTTCCTAAAACTATTAGCATAATTATTCCTTTATTAAAAATTATTTCAAGAAACAATGTCTGATGTGATCTATATACTAGGAATAAAAATGCCCTTCCGTATTTGCAGTAAACTTTCAGCCATTAGAAATATGCCAGTAGACATTAAAATCAAATCACCTAAGGAAAGCAGCTTAACTCCTCTTTATCTTCAGCAACTTCAGCAGTTTTGCAGAGCCACCTGTAGCTCAGAGTGGTTCAACAGCTCCCCACACTCATGACCCCGTACAGCCATACCAGGAACTAAATAAACCCTACTTACTAGCAATTAAAGTGATTTAATTTAAAACACACTGACAGATGCATAATGGGTTAATTAGAAAATAAGTAATTAGTAAATAGGATGGAAAAGGTTAAAAGGTTGTGGACTTTTGTTGTTTGCTTGGGAGAGATAGCGAAATCATCAGCGATTAAACTTTTTCTTTTAATTTCGGGGCTTAATTCTATTATTGTTAGCTGTAAATGAGGCAGCAAACAAGAAGAGAGGTCTAAAAAAAAACAAAAAAGAGAAATCATGTTTTATCAGACATACTGAAAGGCCATTGTTAACACTTAGGCTATGTGATTTGTTTCCAGTCTGCTCACAAAAGTAGGTATGCATCTATAATGTTTGTACTTAATATGAGGATATATACGTCTTCTGAGAAGAACTAGTTGTCCTCTCCTCTGTCTGCACGGGAGCCCCAAGGAGATCAGGAAAAAGGATATAAGAAGTGAAAAGAGGTTAGAACACACCTCTTAGGAAACCCTGCCTGCCTTAAAGAGTAAATCAGTGAATTGTTTAGTTGGGAAAATTCCGTAATGTGTTTGTTTAAAAAAAAAAAAAAAAAAGAAAAGAAAAAAAAGAAAAGAGGTTAAAAAGGAACAGGACTTTGAATAAGGTAACTTCTGAGCTGTGAAAATCCTCAGCTCAAATCCAGTTAACTTCATGTGCTGCTGGTTATATAGACAAAGCCATTACAGAGGATGCAGGCCATTTTCTGTTAAAATAAGCAAAATAAGAGCTTCTACTTCATTTTCGCAAGTATTATTCCTTTTCTCCATGACTCCTGTCTGCCCAAAACCAGAAGCAAAGGGCTTTTAGATAGTTTTAATACAGTCATATTTTATGATCACTAGCTTATTTCAGGGTAACTTGAAACTCTTTAATTATTTATAATAATTATAAATATATCTATGTATCTATAAAACTTGTGGTTTGTATTTTCAGAGGGCTCATTTGCAGAAAGCTTTCTCCAATTTGAGCCTAATTGTTACTGAAGTCATTTCATTGAATTTTTTCTTTTGAAAAATAAGCTTTTGGGTAAACCTCAGAAATAGCAATATGGAGTTCTCCATTTCAAAATATCAATTAAAACCAGGCAGGAATTTTTCTTTTCAAACATAGCTACTCTCTAACATAACTACATGTCCACCAGTAACCATTAGCGTAATTTAACCAAATTTCCCTAACAGTCACATTCTCCTATCATTCCTTGCTTTCTTTTGAGCATGGTTATCCTGTGCTCACTTCCCTGTCACTTCACCATGCTGTAGTTAACTCTCAACAGAGATATGTCAGTCCAGCCCCTTAATCATTTAACTTTACTTGTCTGTCCCTCCCTTTCTATTATTCATACTTTTTTGTGTCTCTGGTGTGCCTTCAACATGCCTTCAGGGATATTTTCTGCTTTACTGCTCAACATAAGGCCTGAACCTACACATGCAGAAATGCACTGTCCTCTTCTGGTGCGTCATCAACTGTCATCAACTCTCTGATGCCCATTTCCCTTGAGCTGCTTCTGCAGCAGCAGGCAGAGGCTCCAGGACTGACAGTTCAACTTGTAGAAAGGTTCTGCACAGATTTTTAGCTAGCCTTTATTCACACACCATAGCTTTTGCTAGGGATACAGATTTAAGAAAACAACTAACTTCTTGTTCTGGTCTGTTACTTCAATTTTGTTGAAAATCAGCTTCCTCAAAATTTTCCCTCAGTTATAATTGAATTTAAGCCATACATTTCAGAATTCAGTAGTTTGGCAATTCAGCTATCAGTTTTTAGGAAAAATAGAATCAGGTTTGGAAACTCATCAAGTCACACAGTATACAAAACCCGTGAGGATAAATCCACAGCTGTAACAGCATCTCTTGTTCTCTTTTCCAAGGTTTTCTGCAAAGTTCGATGTACTTTCTTTCACACTGCAAATCAAAGCCTGAAATATAGATAACAATTTTTCAGTATTGAGAATTTATTTTTCAACTAAGTGGTGACTTTCTGAAGCTCTGTTTAAGAATAGCAGAAAGCCTAAAGCTGCATTAATTCTGCTGTTCATATTTGAATCCCTGAAAATAGCTCAAACAAATGCCAGTACCAATCTTTAGGGTAATATTTATCCCTATTCAGAGTGACATTTGTAGATTAGAACATATTCATTTCTGCTTCACTGATTTTTTAGGCACAGCATATATAAGATGCATTGACAAAATGCATTCGTGCTAACAGGATTCATTGAGGTACCTCCCCTCTCGACATTTAGAAAGTATTCTTTTTCTTGATCAATTTCATCATAAGGTGGGGGAAATCAGTTTCAAGGAAAGTCTTTGAAATTTATTATCTCTGAGATTATCTGATGTTAGTTAGTTGCAGAGACTTACTGGGTAGGTGATTCAAGACAGCCTTTGTCTAATACACACTTGAAAGTAGGTAATAAGAGAAATTAGCATTGAAGATAAACTGCCCCGTGTTGAAATTTCAGGGAGAGCTAATGTTTCCTGAGACTATGGAACAAAACAGATAAACAAGAAAAGTTTTATGTCAAAGCTGTTGTCTGAATACGCATATGCTGGGGAACGAACACATAAGCCATGAAGTGTCTCAAAAAAACACCAGAATAATCACTCAAATTGGAGATCTTTTATATTATCTCCTTTACTTTTCTATCATTCTTGGCCCTCCAGGATCCTTGCTCAACTGGATGTTTATTCAAGTCTGTAGAGGTCTTTGTGAATTAAGGCTTAAATCTTTAATGATATAAATATCACTTAATTCACAGTTACCGATCAACTACTCTTTGGCAAATCTGGCTAGTTTGCACCATAATGCTTCATGTTAAGGAAGTCCCTCACAGGGAATAAACCCCTGACTATCAAAATAGTGGCTAAACAGGGCTGCCTCCAGTTCTGTGCTCCTCTCATGCCCTCCTGTGTACACATGTAGTAGGCCAAAGCAAAGTGCTAGAGAGCTGACATTTCTGCAAGGGGGTGAAGTAAAGGAAGGGAAGGCTGCAGCCCATTATGCTGACCAAATTTTAAGCTTCATATAAGTAGATTTCTTAGAGCCTTTACATCTTAGGACCAGTCAGCAGCTCCAGATCATGATAGTAAGTGATTCGAGATACTCTGTAAATGAGATAACATTACTCATTTCTGTAAGTACAGGGAGAGAGAAGAATTACATGTTCTGTTTTCTGCTTGATGACCAGGAGGTTTAAAGGTAATGTTACAGTCTTCCTCCACATTCTTTCAATGATACTTATGAAACCTCCTTTCTAATCTGTTCGGGCTACTGGGAAACAGACAGAAATGCTAAAACTCCTTTTCTTTTTGGCTATGAAGAAATGCATTATTTTCCATTATCTTATAAAAAGATATATTTTCCCCAATACAGTAAGCCAATAAGTTCTGATGAAATCATAAAAACAACTTTTATCTTGGTTTTGTCTTGCATTGCTTCATTTTGTGGGGCTGGGTCTTTTTTTTGTAGCTAGGTTGAAATCAACAGCTTTACCATTCGGCCTGTCCTGCAAACCATATGCCAGATCCAAAGCCTCACAATGGGACTATGGGAAGAATTAGTTTGTCCATCTAAATTAGTAGTGTTCATACTGCAGATCTGCTTATTGAACACAAGAGCTTTCAAAAACCTGTAAAGCAGTGAAGTTACTGTTATCTTTTGTGAGACTCTTGTCTGCATATAAAAATTTTCCGGCTTTCATGCTATAAAAAATCTGCTGATGCCTGCACACAGCTAAGCACGTGTTGAGTCTGTGTGAGGAGGATATTACACAGAACTACTGGACGTTGCTGTTAGAAAGCTCTTTGCCTTTTTGTTCTTGTGTTTCAGAATAGACTGCAAATGCCTATACAAATAGTGCACTGTGGTTTTCATTTTTTGCTTTATTGCATGTTTTTGTGTCCTCGTGAATTGAGCTAGACTAGCAATAAAAAGCATGAGTCAAAGTCCACTTCTGAGCTTGTGCCTACAAGCCAGTTCTGATGGGGGCTTTTCATTAAATGTATCTGGAAAACTAGAGAGATTTTTATTTCTCATAGAGTGCAAGTTATTCATTATGTTTTGCAAGGGAGCGAATACCACTGGCTCATTATATAGATATTGTGTACCATAAGCCATAGTCTAGTACATTTTTTCACTGAATATATATTAGTACAAAATCTTCTCTATAACTTGCTCTAAAACAGTAATTTTGCTTTCCTGTTAAATATTGAAATAAACTTTAAAGTTCAGTTAGGCATCAGTACAACCTATATATGGGTACCTTCTAATTTTTCCTGATGCAAAGTTGCTACTCTGGGTTTTTCACTAAAGATGAAGTTCAAAGTGAGAGCAGCTTTCACGGAGGGAGTTTGCAGAACAAAATATTCATCCCCAGATGATTCATCCCATAATTCGTCACCCCCAAGCCAAGACAGTCCTCAAGAAAAACAGAAGTGCCATAATTTGTGGAAGGAAGGGTGTGAGGGGCTGGAGGCCTGGGGTGCTTGCTCTGACTGTGATGGAGCTTTCCCTCTGCACCCTGTTACAAAAGCTACATGCTTTACTATCCTGCTCTGTGCCCTCGCCAGCTCCCTGCCGCATCCCAGGACCTGGGCAGGCTCCCACCCATCCGTGGGTCTGCCAGCAGCCCTCCCCTCTTCTCGGCACAAGGCTCCCCTCCCTGGAGGCAGCCCAGCTCCTGGTGAGCCAGAAGCAAAGCGGCAAATGTTGTGTAAGAGTGTTGTATAAGAGTGCCAGGGATAAGCCAGAGGCATTGGCTGTTGCAGGTAGGGTTACAGGAGGGACGTGAGTGAATGAGCCAGGTTGCCCCATGGCCCACCCTCTGGCTTTTAAAAGGGGATGTCAAGGGGCAGTCCAGCAAAGAGACAGGTGGTTTGTCAGTGCTTCTGAAAGGTGCAAAATCCCTTTTCCCAACCTGTTCCTGCCTTGAGAAGAGACAGGAGGCAGCAGTGCTTGTCCTCTCTGTGCAGCTGCTTGGTGAGTGGGAAGGGAAGCCTAAGGCTTGTGAAGAAGTGTGCGGTTCATGGTATGGACAAGAACCAGGATTCAGACCACGAAATTACCATGCCCCTGGCTTAGAGGAGACTGGCAGCCACCATCTAAACCTGAAGCATGAGAATAAGGTCAAAAACATCTTCATCCCCTGAGCAGCGAACTCCTTTTATACAGCCATTGGTTAATCTGGTGCAGTTGCGTGAAGGAGGAGGCACTTGGTGAGAGTGGGAGAACACTTAACCACATTGATTAATGCTAATTGGTTAATCACCTCTCATTATGGAAAAAGTAAGTAGGTGCAGTAACTGGCACTGTGGCTAGACGCTTTTTTCTAGATTGGAGACCGAAGCCTGAGAATTAATTCCAAATATCACCTTTGCAGGCCAGAGGATCTGAAGATCCCGAAGACGTCTTTTTTTGTTTTGTTTTGAGGCAGTATAAAATATTCTTTTCCTGGTGCGGGGCTGTAGATCTGAGACACGACTCAGTATCAAGGCAGAGTAAACATTTTGCTACCTTTATTAGTGGTATCCAATATTTGTTAAAAAAAAAAAAAGAAAAAAGAAAAAAGAAGAACTAGAGTTGAACTCCAGTGATGGAGAAGGAGCACACTGTCCACTCTGCTGCCTCAACTCTCTACAAGGGAGATCACGTGGGACGTGAGATAGCAGCCTCTGAATTAGTACTGCATGCTTAGGGCTTGTGACTCAGAGCCATGAGACCTTGGGTATCTCTTTTTGGGCAAATAAGTGCTCAACACACAACAGATAATCTAACAAAGCCTGTTCCCTCTTCCCTGTGACGTTAGCAAAGCTTAGCCATGACAATTGTGTCACTTCTGGCAAGAAAGAAACTTACTCTGCAGTGTCCGGGAAGACTACCAGACATTATTGGCCTGATGTAGTGGAGTATCGTCTGTGACTCATGCGCATCTTTCCCACTTGTGCCTGTTCATGTGCTTTTTAGCTGTAGACTCTGAAAAAGAATCTGGTTTCCTCCAACATCTTCCACAACTATGCCTTCAAGAGGAACTGGCTATAATTAACATAGACACCACTTAATCTCACTCATTTGAAGTAGCAACTGTGTTGCACCTTCAGAAGACTGTCAAGGTTTTGGGTGCCAGAATGGGTAAATACTACTGCACTTCCACAATGTTTCCATCTGTGTGCCACATTCCTTGGAATGAAAAATGGGAATTACTTCTGGCATATAAAGTGTGGTATAAAAGCATCTTTCTGAAAACATCCCAGTACAGTTGGGAAGATTATTAAAATCACCATCAGGTACAAAGCAGGTATTAAGCAGGTATTACAAATGGGCTCAGCTACTGTGTATCCTTTGGCAGTTGCTAAATTGACCTAGTGGAGATGCTAGATGGGGAGATGATGTACATTCACATAGCAGCATCAAGACCTGCTCCAAGAAACTTAATTTCTAGACATTTATGAGGGGAAAAAGAGGATGCACACTCTCCATTTTAAACTGTGGCACACAAGAAGACTGCCAAAGCTAGATACGTTAGTGTAATGCTTTAAACAAAAGACTATCTTTTCTTACAGTCATTTTGTAATTAGTTTTTTTGTACAAGTGACAGCTGCCTTTATGCCAAGTTCTGGTCTCATCAGGGAAAATGGCAAAACTCCCAGAATAGCTAGAATTTTTCTCTTTATGCAGAATTCATTGAAGAACATCGTATTTCTCAATTTTTTAATTCTCCTTTCTAACAGATTGGTGCAAATCCAATAATTTTAGGTTTAGTAACTAATTATTTACAGGAGGGACAGAATTTGTGTTTAAAACATTCAATTGTTTACTTCAAGAGCACTTATATGTTACTGAGTCACCAAACCACAATTAAGTTCTGGGAAATGGCTTATTGTTGAGGTTCACAACATCCCATGGCATGGCGGGATGGGTCTGATTTTAATTGGAGGCCTGATCTAAATTTATATCCTTGTATCTCTTGATTGACAGACTGTGAAGAATTCTGAAGTTCCACAAGATGTCAGTATCAAAAAGAAAGACCTTGTATCGTCCCCTCTGGTTCTGTTGTTTGTACTGAACAACAGTTCTTGAAAGTAGAGTGAACATTATGTCCTGAAATCAGTAATTTCCATTAAGTATAATATACTGTAGAGAGAAATAATTTCAGATGATTAGGAAATAGAGAAAGGAAAAAAGAAATTGGTGCATATTTTTTTCTTTTTCCTCTCTGGTGACCAGTGACAGGACCTGAAGGAATGGCATGAAGCCGTATTGGGAGTTTTAGGTTGGATATCAGGAAAAGGTTCTTCACCCAGCGGGTGGTTGGGCACTGGAACAGGCTCCCCAGGGATGTGGTCACAGCCCTGAGGCTGCCAGAGGCAATGCTCTCAGACAAATGCTGTGATTCACGGAATCACAGAATATGCTGAGTTGGAAGAAACTCATCAGGATCACATTCCTGGGGTTGTCCTGTGCAGAGCCAGGAGCTCAACTTCAGTGGTCCTTGTGGGTCTATTCCAACCCAGGATATTCTATGATTATGGCTTTGGGGTGTTTTTTCCCCCTTTCTTCTTTTTTTATTTACAGGGCAGGAGGGATGTGTTTGGGTTTTATTGGAGGAGAGCAGGGGCCGTGTGTGTGTGTGTGTGTGTGTGTGTGTGCGCGCGCACGTATGGTGCTTGGTTTTTTTTAATCATGAACAATTCCGACTTTCGGAGTAGCAATTAATTTAGTTTAAAGATCTACCCATACGTGTCCAGTTAAGGTAACAAGGTATCTGATGGAGCAGACAGGCAGTAGCGCTCTGGGCTGTGCCGCGGCCGCCAGGGCGCGCTGCCGCTCCGCGCCGCGGGGCCCTGCGGGGCGTGTTCCTGCCTCCGGGAGGGCGGGGAAGCTGCGGCGCTTCCCGGCGCTTCCCTGCGCCTCCCGGCCAGGCAGCTGGGGTGTTGTGGGCGCGGGCTATGGCGCTGGCTTCCGCTCCGTCTCGAGTAGCGGGGCGCGAAGCAGCGCCTGGGGCGAGCGAGGGACAACACCTTCTATAGCCTGTGCGGAGCCCCGGGTGTGGGAGCGCCCGGGAGGACTCTCGGTGCCGGGGGGGGCTGATGGGCTTGGGTGGAAAGGCGGGGCTGCGTCCCAGATACATTAATTACCCGGCACTGCAGCTCACCTGCTTTCCCATTCTGGTGGTGATGTAGTCCCTGCCTAAATAGAGCAGATGCACTCGATGTTCTTTCAGCCTGCTATTGGGGGAGGATATTTATTTTGAGGACAAGGCAGGGAAAGGCTCCTCGTGTGAGGAGACAGTGACCAAGAGGAAATACAGGCAGGGCTGTGGCACTGAATAGACAGAGAGAAATAAAACCCGTAAGTTCATTAACAAGACCAAAGGACAGTTTCTTACCACAAGATGGTGATTGGGACAATCTAAGAGAGGTTCAGTTTCCACTGTAAAACGTGGAAATACGCTAACATTAAAAGGCAGGTCTTTGCTGATCATAGAATTGTAGAATCATCAAGGTTGGAAGAGACCTTTAAGATCATCCAGTCCAACCATCCACCCTGCACTCCCCCTGTAACCCGTAAACCACATCACTCAATGCTAGATTCAGACACCTCGTAAACACCTCCAGAGATGGTGACTGCACCACCTCCATGGGCAACCCATTCCAATGCCTGACCACCCTAATAGGAAAAAATTTTTCTGGTATCTAATCTGAATCTCCTGTGTCTTAGCTTAAAGCCATTTCCTCTGGTCCTCTCGCTGCAGGCAGGGTAGAAGAGAGGCCAACCCCCACCTCACTACAACCTCCTTTCAGGCAGTTGTAGAGAGCAGTAAGGCCCCTCGGAGGTCCCCCTTCTCGAGGATAAACAAACACAGCTCCCTCAGCCATTCCTCATAGGACATGTTTTGTAGACCTTTCATGAGCCTCGTTACCCTTCTCTATATGCACCCTGGCACCTCAATGTCTTTTTTAAAGTGAGGGGTCCAAAACTGAACACAGAACTCAAGGTGCAGCCTCACAAGTTCCGAATACAGGGGGATGATATTCCACAGAACGTGACTGTTCTCAGGCTAATTTTCCACAGGCATTAGTGGGGTCACTTGTAGGCCCGGGATTTCTTACTTAAAAATTCTAATGAGATCTTGTCTCTATTCTGGAGTAATACCTTTAGGATTGTCTCTGCTTGGATTGGATTGTTGGTGCTTAAACTAGGGAGCGAGCCGGGATCATCCAGCTGGGCACTCTGTTTTGGGCAGAACAAGGGCATGCTGCCTGCTATGCCTCTGTGTGAAAAACGTGATGTCTGGTATAAATACCAATACTGCTGAAGGATGATGTTGTAACTTATATCCATGACTTTCTCTCCTGACACTAAATGAGCTTGCAGGGCTTCAATCTTTGCTACCAAACAGACAAAGAGTATAGTTAATGCCAGTGTGTGTGTATGGTCATATGAATGGAGGACATAATCTAAATATTAAAACCAAGACTTTAAAATGCCAAATTCAGTTCTTCACAGCTGCAGTTGTCTCTTTAATAAAAGAGATGATGATGCTGTGCAAAAGTTAAGTAGTAAGTACATATAAATTAGTTTTCTACCAAATGTGTGAAATTACTATTTAAGTCTCAGAACTTTGTAAAAGTTGATAGCTTTTTGGATTTCAAATGATTGAAGAAGAATCGGTGTAACTGTAGACACAGGATTTCTAATTCCTTTGATTTCTCTGTTCTTACTGAACCTGAGAGTAATGGGCATATATCATTAGCAACTGTAAAGTAAAAACCAGTTAGCTCCTAAGGTGACATATAATACTTACAGGAGATTCTGAAAAAAACCTAACAGACAGTGTTCCATGAAGTAGGCAGAAGCATTTTTTTTCTGTATCAGTAGCCACCAGCTTTTAGACCTTGCTTCTAAATCCCTGTTATCCACAGCTCCTCCAGTCTACCATGTTTTGGACCTGATTTGCATTCGTTGCCTCATACAGCTAAGCAAGGTGCTTTGAATTGAATATGTTAAGCCATTAAACATGGAACATGGTATTCAAGATCCAAAATATTCCATCCTGTTTAAATGCTAATGGTATTCTGCAGATGTGCATTTATGGACATATTACATAGGTTTTTTTTCTTTTTTTTTGGCAGCTGACATTGGTGACAGAAGAAGGACAAGAATGATTACATATCCATAATTCCCAGCAGTATGTCAGGTAATCATATTTCATAAGAGCATCTATGCAATATTTCTTGCTTTGCTGGAGTGATTATTATTAAATACTTCCTGCAAAATACTTCTTTAACAAATTCTGAATGCATTGGTACTGGGAATAGAAATCCTTCCTCTACCCAGAGTATAGAGATGTGGGACACACCTTCCCCAACATTTTTATGTTGCAACTCTCTTCCTCCTTGATTTTCCTTCAGGAATGTAGTTATGTTTTGTTCTAAACGCACATTCCAACTTCAGCATTCCTGCTGGAACTGCCAGGACAGTTGACCTGTCTACTGACTACGTTGACCTAAGTTATTTTGTAACATGGACATATCCCCTGAGCTTCACAGTGAGGCGGTCAAACTCACGTTACATAGATTACCAAGTACTCTACAGAGAATTATTGACTAGGTCTGCAGGTGGGCTGAAGATCCAGAGTTGAAATGACCATTAACCATTTTAATCCTGCTTAGCCATCTTATGCCTGCCAGTTGCAAAGCATTTGAAGGCTACACATAAATTAGCTGTGTCAAAACCCCCATGTATCTAATCCCAGAACAGGGTGTCTAGGAAGATGTATTTATAAAGTGGAGATCATCTAGAAAGCCAAAGAATTTCAGACTTCCAGAATTCGTTTTAGCATTCATCAAATTGCCTAAGAAAATGTTCTGCTGATACTGTTTGTCAATGTGTATTTCAAGAGCCAAATGCAAAAATGAGACCTTTTAAAAGCTTGTTTGTAAAATGCAACATGTGCTACATAGGAAAAGTCATAACTAACAAGACTGAATTCCTGGTGTTATGCTCAAGGGACAGTTTATTTTTACTGACTGTGCATATCAAATATCCTTTCCTTTCCTCTAGAAGGCTCCCGTCCTTTTGCATTGGCCAGCAAGGGGTAATGGCTTCATTCATCAACAAAGCTGGTTTTCTAACTTTAGGGTTCTAGATATGAGATAGAGGGTAAAATTCATGGGAAGATGCAGAGTATTATTTAAATGTATGTTTTCGTAGTAAAATATATTATTTGATAATATGCAAAGGTGTGGTTTTTTATGGTTTCTTTGCTGCCCATTGAAGAGGAGGTGAATATAAGAAGGAGGCAGAGGGCATTGAGGCAGTTTGTGCAATGAAGTGGAGTAACCTGACCCTCGGTTGATGTGTCAGGCTCTGAATTAGCATCCCCACTGCATGAGGATCAGGAAGGAGTTAGTATCCTTAGGCTACATTGGCAGGGCCCGGTAGAGTGTTTTTGCATTGTTCTGCAGGCATTCTAGGCATGATGATTTCATTTGGCAAATACCTGTTTTGGAAGAATTTAAAGCATTGACACATAACTTGGTGTCTTCCAGCTCTCTGTTGTGCTCTCTTCTGTCTCGTGCTAAACGGTGTTTTATGGCATTTTACGTCAGGTCTTAATGTTGCTGTGGTTTTGGAGGGAGCAGTTAGTAGCTTGTGCTATGTGATGACAAGAGATGAGGAAGGAAACGCAGTGTGCCCACCTTGTCTGTTGGGTCTGTGGCTTCCTGTGGAGGGCAGTTTTATGGAGATTTTCCACTAGCACTCTAACCAGCCCTGTCTCACTGGACTTGCCCCTGGCAGGGCGGCTCAGCTAAGCTCAGTGAAACACAAAGCCTAATTGGAAGGACCTACATTTTCTACATTTCTTTTGAAAGGAGTGGGCAGAGCAAATAATGTGCAAAGAAAATAATCATAAGATGACTATTGGTACAGCTGTAGATGTCCATCAATTTTCTTTATGAGCAGTTCATATTTTCTGTTTCTGATTATAGGAATGACATTCCCTACATGAGTCTGAATGTGAAAAGAAGCATGGATGAAATGAAAATCTTTCAAACTCTATAAAAACTTCATAAATGCCACCATCCAGAGCCAGACAGGTGTCCTTTCCTAATGAATGAAAATGGAAGTTTAGGTTTTGTTACTGAGTCACTGGAATAAGAACAGAATCTAATCCAAAACCAAACCATTTGACTAAAATAATGGGCTGTATTCTTCTGAATCTTTGATAGCTAGTTTCTCTGCCCATATGTTATATTTTTACTGCGGTATGTATTTTCCTGTTGCAGGCACTGCCCAAAAGCCCTCAGGTTTTAGTGCAATCTCAAGAAGTTTTTCTGACAGAAGGTTGTAGAATTTGGCCTTGACAGTAAAGCTAGGCTTTACTACATTTGCAGTTTCCATAAGAAAAATATTTCAAGTATTTTGACATCTCAGCTTTAAAAACACATACTAGTGTGACTATTTTATGTAGTTAATGCTTTTAATAGAGAGAGTTCAAGTTTGTCAAAATTATTTGGGAACTTCAAAGTTATTAGTATCATGTAAGGATTTCAGAAGTGTAGAAGCCCTTACTTAAGAGTGAATAAAATTAAAAATAAAAAGCAAAATGAATGTACCAGGTAAAATATTTGCATGCAAAAAGATAAACTGAAAAGCTGATGTTCAAAGTGAAGTCCAAACTACTTTTCCTTTTCCTTAGAATGCAGAGTTTACCCAGCAATACAGATGGAGTTAATTAACACCTAATATTGGGTACTTGAGGCCATTAGAAGCTGACAAGTGAAAAGCTGGATCTACAGGTTTTGTAAATAGTGTTTGTTAGTATACTTTTGCCACTCTACGAGTTCTAGGTGTCAAAACTTGCCTAACCAGTTTTATTTACACATAACTCAGATGATGACCAAACATTGAGATAAAGGTATTCTTCAGGAGATGGAGAGCTGGACATAGCATATCTTTGGGTTCTATGTCTGAGACAGATGCATTCTGTTCCCATTCACTGAGGCTTGGTAAAATAAATAGTTTTCAGATGAGTGATCGCACACAAAAATGTTACATAGCAAACCTGAAAGTTTAACTTTCCTGTTTTGAAACACAATTTTTTTTAAGTGTGCGTTGTCTTTTATAGAATCACAGAATCACAGAATGGTTTGGGTTGGAAGGGACCTTTAAAGGTCATCTTGTCCAACCCCCCTGCAATGAGCAGGGACATCTTCAACTAGATTAGGTTTCTCAGAGCCCCATCCAACCTCATCGTTAATGCTTCCAAGGATGGGGCATCCACAACTTCTCTGGGCAAGCTGTTCCAGTGTTTTAACACCCTCATTGTAAAAACCTTCTTCCTTACATCTAATCTAATTCGACCCTCTTTCAGTTTAAAACCATTACCTGTTGTCCTATTGCATCAGGCTAAAAAGTTTGTCCCCATCTTTCTTATAGGCCCCCTTTAGGTACTGAAAGGCCACAATAAAGTCTCCACAGAGCTTTCCCTTCTCCAAGCTGAACAATCTGAACTCTCAAACTTTCCTCATAGGAGAGGTGTTCGATCCCTGTGATCATCTTGGTGGTATGCCTCTGGACCTGCTCCAGCAGGTCTGGGTCTTTCCTGTGCTGAGGACCCCAGAGCTGGATGCAGCACTCCAGGTGGGGTCTCATGAGAGCAGAATAGAGGGGCAGAATCATCTCCCTCAACCTGCTGGTCACACTGCTTTTGGTGCAGCCCAGGGTATGATTGGTTTTCTGGGCTGTAACAACACCTGTTCATCCGCAGCTTTACGGTTGGCACCAACAATTGCTGCCCACAGAGTAATATATGGGGAAAAAAAAGATATAAACATTTTAAAAATCAGTACTGTCTTAGCAAAACTGCAAGTCTTTCTGCCATACATTTGCAAAATAGAATAGAAAAAAATAAAAAATTGGAAAGTATTATTTTCTCATTGAGAAAATAGTACTTTCAAATAAATATGTAACATAGTAAATTAAAAACATTCTTTCTGTTTTAATACTGTAGTGAAGCTTCTGGCTTTAGCATCATTATTCACTGGTAATAATCTGTTGTTGAAGGCTTCCTTGTGTACATTTTCTCCCAAAATGCAGGACAACCTCCAAGGCGTGTCTTCATCTTACTTTATTTACTGGAGTGAGAACTGAAGAAGAAATTAAAAAGTGGCTTTTAAAACCTAGAAAATATTTGTAGAATACAGTAAATCTCATTATTTTCACCTTCATGGCAGATGAAGAGTGAATGTAAAGAATATAATAGTAGTGCCAGTGAAATCTGCAGCAGCTCTTTCACTGACTTCAGCAAGGCCAGCGTTTTACTCTGCTTTTACTGGAGGGTTTCACAATCAACTCAGTCATTGTGCTTGTATGCTCAACTCTGTTCTATTTGGTAATGACTGTAAAGTTAGATCAAGATAGGAATTATAATGAAATTAAGTGCTTACATTGGGGAATATAATTTAAATGTCATAAATGCATATTTTCAGTAAGTAGAATTTAATATGCAACATTTCTTGTAACAGGTCTCTCATTTGGAGAAGAAATTTAATCAGCTTTCGTGCAACAAATCCATTTGAAAACCAGTGTCTCCAAGGGTGTTGCATGTAGTTTCCAAGAACTGGGAAAAGTAATAGGATAGGAAAGGTACCACATTTTCTTCATGAGTCTTTTCACTGTAATGCTCATTACCCTGTAAACTTGATATTAATTCAGATGGAGAATAGTTTATTGTTTAACATCAGCTGAGAAATTATTTATCCTGAATTTCTGTTATGGTTTTTCTAGGATAATTTAATTTGACATACATCACTGTCTGACACTTCTTTGCCTGCCAGACCAAAATGAAATCCGACAACTCAAGTGTATTATTTCTTTTAAGTAATGGACTTTTTAGAAGGGCAGTAAATACTTTAATATAAGGTTTTGTTACACTAGGATTCAGCAGCTTTGTAATGAGCTTTTGGGGATTTTCAAAAGGTTAACAAGATTTATATTGTGGGATGTTTTTGCATGAAGCTATGAATCACTCCATGATGGCTCTTATTACTTAGAAACGTATTTTTGAATATGCAGTTAAAAATATCACACTTCATAAGTTCTAGGTTACAGACACTCTGGTGTAATTTTACCTTCTTTGTTTAAATTTTAATGTTTTTAAAAGTGCTTTCAAAAAAGACTATATCAATACAAAAGCCAAGTAGTCTGTAAAACATTTTGCAATGTTTCAATTTTTTATGCAATTCTGTATGTTGGTGTTTTCTTTTCCATCATGGGGGAAGAAAAGGTTCTCTAAATAGGGGGGTTTTTCTTTGGAGACACATGAAGATCTTATGTCTCTGTGTTTCTAAACGTGTTTAAATTTGGTATTTACAACTTAGGAGTACCTACTGTTTTTTCCAGATAAGATGTTTTCAAGGGGGGGAAAAAAAAAGATTGCTTTAGATTTCATGAGGAACAGGGAAAACAAACGTTATTTTTTTAGTTTTGCAGCATTTACTAGTCATTTTCTTAAATACATTTCATTATGTTAATGCTGCTATTTTTTTCCTTTTCTATTTTGTTTTTAATAATTGATCAGTATACTCAGTCCCTTTCTATAGTAATTCTATTTAAACCAGAGCTGTTTCTTTTGCTAACTCATCTTTCTGAAATTTATTTCTGGTGGAAGCAGACTTCTGTGTTTGAAATTTTGAGTATAATTCTTAGACTATGTTACTCTGTTTCACAACTACCATCAGTTTAGAAGGAGTCCATAGTGTCAATATAAAACATAATTGTTAATTTTGCAGGCAAAAACCTTTTAAAGTAGTTAATAAAAGGACACAAAATGTCCTTCTATGTTTTTTAAGTCTTCTTCACTCCCTGCCACAGGAGTTGCAGCCTGCCATTTTATGATCTTCAAAAGTCTGACCACAGACTGGTATTTAGTTCTTCTGATAACTGTATGTCAGAGCAATGAACTTACAATGCTTCTCCTTTATATTGAGTCCCGTAGAGAGAGAGGACTGTAGTTTTTTTGCCAATTGTAAAGCTGTTCGTAAACTACGGGATCGATGCAATCAGGCACTGTTCAGTTATTTCCATATAAACAAAATACCTTTGACATTCCCTTACTGCACTTCTGATTGTGTTCTTTAAAAGCATCAGAATAGCTACAGTGCTTACCATAAAAGAAAATGAATGTTCAAGGAAGTGTGTAAATGTTGCAACATATGAAGGCCACGCTTTCACTTCTACTTTGTTGTGTGTCTGAAAATGGTTTAGACTTGTACCAAACTTGAGTTTATTTCCAGTTTTGAAGAATTCTCTCCTCACATCCCAGTTTGTCTTTCTTACTGAAGAAACCTTTGACTCTGTTGTTTGGGCAAACTTGATTTGTTTATTTATTTTTTTTTCTTTGACAAATTACATATTTGTCAAGACTGCTAGTTTTAGTACTTCTGGTTTTTTTACCTGGCCGCTGCTCAAACCTCAGTCCTTCAACAGGAGGTGTTATTTCAAGATACCTGGTATCTCTTTAAGGAATTCTAGAACTAAAATAACTTGAACTGTTTTATCATCTTGACAAAAGAAAGAGCTTCAATTACGTACATGTATCTGCAGGGCTTGCTGTTAGTAGGCAATCGCCAAATCTACTGTCCATTCTCTGGTGGGAAGGAGTGGAAGGTCTGATGGGGATTGGGGAAAGACCATGTGAACTGATTTGAAAGCTCAAGAAAAAAGCTCAAGGAAAGCAGTACTCTGGATTTTAGAAAAAGGTGATAGTGATCTGAAGTGATTTGTGGAAGTGATTTAAGTGATTTTCTAAATGGCTTCACTGTAACTTATATGTTTTTAAAGATCTACTTTATGTATTTTGATCCATAATCTGAAAATGGTGGTTTGGCTTCTCACTTTTACTTTAGTAGATTCCCAGGCATTAAAAGAATTGTCGAACACAATAGCAGGAGAGTAAACATCCATTAACATCCCCATATTCACAGAAAGAGTAGTCTGCGAAATGAGTCCGGGAGAGGTGGATCGCTGCCTGTTGGGCATTAAATCAATCTTGCTTTAAAACAAACAGAGGGAGGTGGTTGTGCACTTTAGAGACAGATACTGGGACTCCTTGCCAGAGTGCGTTGTGAATGCAAGAAGTGTACACAAGGGGAGACTGGGCTGCACTTCAAAGAGAGATCCATTGGGTATTGCTACATTTTAGAAAGGCTCAGGCAATCCTTTGGGCTGACAAATAGGTGGGGATTGTGAGACTCTTGGTGGAAATTCTCAGATATACTTGCTTTGTTCTTACTCTTCCCTGGGTATCCACTTATGGCTCCTGCTGGAGAACAGCAGCCAGGTGAGCCCTGTGGTTTGAACGGAACTGTTGTACTCAGGTATACCATCTTTTCAGAAAAACTTCCATGTGTTGTACAGAACTATGAGAGGGAAAAATGCGTGTAGCATCTATATGGCTGTATTGGTTAGCACCACCTTTCTAGTTCCATTGTGTATCCTGGTATCTTACTGGGTTTTCCCTTATAGCTTTGGTTATTCATTTCTTTCTGTATGTTTGTTTTATCTGTAGCTGTTACAAGATTCCATATTGGTGTACACAATTCCTGTTCACTTCTCAAAGGACAGGATTTCAGACAGCTCTTTATTACATACCAAAACCCCGAACCCTGAACCATTTGCTTCTCTGTGGTCAGAACCTGCCTCTTACGGATTAACTTACAGATGAGCTGTCATGTTCTTCTGGATATTCTTTTTCTCTGATTAATTTTTTCTCATGTTTAGAAATTTGAGCATAATGTCAAGCCCAGAGTCTTGATGAGATAAATATATGTGTAGTATTACTTTAATAGTTAATAGAAATTCAGTGTGTTTTTAAAAAGAGATTGCATTGATTCACAGAGGAGCTCATTAAGATATGTCAAGAACAAGGATAAAGATATTACCCTGTATATTATGAGTTTCTTAATGTTGCCTTTTCTTACACATTAGAGACTTTTATAAATTTATTGTAATTATCTGCACACTCTTCTTTCATGGTGATGTAATCTTTGTCCAAAAGATTGAAAATATTGAAATTTATTTTGTCTTGAAATTCATATTTTAAAATGTAATACTTAAATATGTTATAACATTACCACTGTTAAAGCAAGTAACAGTACAACAGTCCTGGATTAAATAATCCTGGCTCTGTGTACACATGTTTCTGAAATACTGAAAACCACATAATGGTTTCAGTAGACATCACTACTTCTATCTGGTAGAGTCCCTTTCTCTCACTCTACAAATTTTTTCTTATAGGTAATGTCATTTTTATATTTTAAAATTTAGGTAAGAAATCACATGTTCTCAAAGGTTTTATTTAGCACATAGGCAGGATTTATATGTTTATGAAAAAGAGTTTGGCTGGTCTATGTTAGCTGTGCTCCATCCTTCTGCTTATTCAATGATCATATGAACCTAGTTTAAAAGTTGAGAAACTCAATTGTGAAGTGTTTCCCTGTTTTATAAGGCAACATAAGAAGAAAATGCCATGCTATTATTTGGGAGAAGAGGGTAGGACAAGAAAAGAAAGAGGAAGAGGAGAGGAGAAGCAAAATAAAGGAGGGAAAATAAAATACTGTGAACTGACAGCAAGATTAATGAGAAGAAATGAAACCTAAGCCTTGTGTGACACAGATAGTTTTATCTTTCCTGGCACAAACATGCATGAAAACTTTACATGCTTTTACTTATAGTTACTTTGTGTGGTTTAAAATGCTTGAACAAAATATGAATTGGGTGTTAATTTTGTCAGGGAAGTGTCCTTTAATTGTAGCTTGGTTGCTTTTTTTTTTATCTCAAGTCATCAAGTAAAAATCATCTAGTGTTTTCAGACTGGGTCATACAAAGCTAGGCTACTTCATCAACCTACTGTGCACCTCTCAGTCCTAATCCTGATGCATTTGCCTTAGTTGATCTCTCTGAAGCCAACCCACTTCAGTGTCCTTAGATGCTTGCATACTTCAATGTCAATAAAAACCCCAAACCAATGAAGTGCTCTTGCCCTTGCTGCTCTGTTTTCAATAAACCTGAAGTATGAGAAAAGGCAAGACATATAAAATTTTTGCAACCAAGTAAGTTAATGACAATTCAGAGATTGCTAAGATGTTCTCCTGCTGCTACTATTTTGATTAGCTGCAAGGTGAAATACTGCGTAGAGAAAATTTTCTGAGATTCTCCTCTGAGAGGTTTCAGAATGTAAAATAACTTTTTGTCATGAGAGGAAGTGTCTTTGTAACTGTAAAAACAGCAATCCTCTGACATCCTAGAACTGCTGATTTACCTTTTGCCTTGCAACTAAGCGACAGCCTGTCGCCCTGTTGCTGAGGGTGAAAAATAAATGTTTACACTCCCCAAAAGAGTGTGAGCAATGTAATCAGCCTCTGAGGAGGAAGGACTGATTGCCTGTGTGGTCATAGCAGCTTTCATCACCAATGGATCTAGCCGTCAACCGGAGCTACTGTGGTATAAAGCGCTAATAGTAATAACAGCAATGCAAATGCCAGCCTTGAGTGTAACAGGGAAGATCTCAAGCTAGGAAAAAATAGAGTAATTCTCAGGGCACAGCAGGGGGAGTTTAATGCAGTGCCTCTAAGGTTGTTGTGAGTACAGAGAAGAGGCACTCTTTCAGTGTGTTTTGTGGTCCTATGCTGTCACTCTCAGATTCTGTCAGGATTCGTATACAGCTCGTTGCAGCAGGAAACACTGTCCTCCTGCCTGGTTGGCTGGCTACCATCTCCAGTCTTTCTCGAAGAAACAACTTATGACTCTCTTCAGTTGTACTAAAAAAAAGGAGAGGTTTTTTGTATCCCTTCCTTGACTACTGTTGGTGGATACTAGTAGAGAAGTAGGAAAAAACCCATAGAACTGAGATGAAAACAAATAAATTGTCCCATTGTTTTTATAGTTCTTTATATACTGACATTCAGATAACTTTCCATATCTGAGAACAGGCCTACCTTTACAATCACCCATTAGGAGTCTTTGTCTGGGCCCATAATAAAAAAATTCGGAGGGATTCTCCTTGCCTATGCTTATAGTTTAGCTCAGTGGGCAGTTCATTTGCTAAAACTTTTTCTGCTTCTATAAAACAAACCTTTAAAGACCCTCTGAGGAAGTCTTTTGAGTTGTTGACTGCTCAAATGCCAGTTATTGCTCCGATGTGCTTTATGAAATTCTTGATGATTCCTTTACTTATGTTGACAAGGAGAGCTCTAGGCCCTGCTTATTAGCCCCTCTTTACTCTGAAATAGGGCCTGTGTTTTCAGTCGTGGTTCATCCCAGTAGGCTGTACTGCTTCCTGCCTTAATTATAGCCATTTTAGCAGTAGCTAGAGGGAGAGAGAGATGCTTCTCTTACAAGTAGGGAGCTCAGACAAAATTATGTTATCATCCTTTATCAAAGATTTTGGTTTGACAAGACCAAGAGTAGATGTAGGAGATTTCAACTGTGTTCTTTGTTGGGGGGAGAAAAAAAGAAAAAAAGCTTTTGAGAAATCCAGGCAAGATGTGTTAGAAAAAATGGAGTAGAATAAATTTAACATAAAAAGGTGAGTGGTAATTTAAGACATATCTGCTGTGCCACAGTGTAGAAAGTACAAGAAAAGGAGACAAATTATGAGACCCCTCAGTGGTAGTTCCTTACAACTTAATCCTTGTCTAGAAAAATTTGAATGTGAAATGTCCCTGGTGGCTGAAGAGAATTTGTGAAATAAAGTGCAAACTTGTTAAATTAAATAAACTGTAGCTAACATGAGAGTCAGAATAGTGAGACAAATTTCAGAGGGAACTGAAAGGAAAAGAGAGGATGTCGGGTTAGTCTTTGTGAACTCTACCTGGACAAATTCCAAATGATGGAAGCGGTAATAGAATCAGTTTCTTCTCATAGTTTAAATGTGTCTAGAATCATATTTTAAAATCCCAGAGATGCTTTGCAAACACAGAAATTGGAAAATATGTTTTAATTATTTCTTTTTAAGTTATGAAGGGGTTTAGAGATCTTTGTTAATGTTAAAAATCTGTGAGCCCTGTGCAACACCCTGTCTGAATCCTTGTGAAACAAGTTTTACCATTGTAGCGAATGTATGGGTTTTTATTAAAATGAAAGGTAAAACAAGTCCTTTTAGGCTAAAAGACAGCAAAGATGACCTTTAATATCAAAGATAAATTTAGGTAAAAAAGTATAGAAATTTTTACCTAATGAAATTGAACAGCCTGGATTACGAATTACTGATCTCAAGGACTAATAGCAAGACCTGAGTAACCTGAGGATATAACTGACTTTTTTAAATGAGGTCAAGAATTGTGTGGTGTCAGTGGTCTGCTCAAGTAACCAACAAAGCAAGGATCTATTTATGAGTGAATTATAGAAATGTCTGTATTTTTAACACATATATTGCACATGCTTGACTTTTGCATTTATGTAAAGATGCAATATTATCCATGAAGGGAGATAACTGGTGTGTGAAGGAAGACAAGGGAGAGTAGCCTTGTACTGAACCAGGTACATTGTCTGAGGTTATACAAAGTATAGAGGAAGGGTGGATTATAGTGCACAGTTCCTCTTCGTGCATGAAGGGTGAAGTGGGTAAGTTCAGTTCAGATCTTACAGAGAAGTTCTGTACAACTCCCAGTGGGTCTTGTCAGAACAATCCAGTCTCTTCCTCTGGGCTTAAATTTATGAAGTCAAGAGAATATAAAAGTGTTTGATTTATTAAAAAAAAAATCATATTCTGTTCTTTTTTTTTTTAATTGCCTAGTATTCTCTGGATTACTTTCACTATTCTATTTTAAACCTGATTATCCTCCTACAAGTGATATTCTCTTGCCGTATTACCTGCATTTAGACTTAGTTTTTAATTTTACCAAGAAAATCAAGTCTGAACTAGAGTAGATCTATAAAGCCAGAAGTAAGTAAGTAAGGGCAAATTCTGTAGGTAACTTACCTGCACTGTGCATTGATTCCATGATGCTAGGTAGTTTCTCACACAAATTCACGTTACTGATGTCCAGCTGAATACAGTGAGTAGAAGGAATGGACTTGTAACTGCAAATATCAGGTGAGCTTGTATTCCCAGCAGAAAAAAAGGTATGCATTTACATTTAAAATTAAATAACATCTTGAGAAAAGCTATAAATGCTATCAGGGATTAACATAGGATAACAGTATTTAATACTAACTATAATTAAGTTTCCTGTATGTGTCCTTGATTGGAAATGTTCCACTTAATGGAAGTCTTAAGACAAAACTTTCAGAAACAGCAATATTATGATAGATCTGGAGACTGAAATCCAAAGTTATCTTGAGTCATTTTTATCTAGAAATTACTGACTTAGTATGCACTTATTTACTAATATGTTACTTTACTGAGTGAAATGTATGTAAAATTAACTCTTAGGTTGATTAAAACAGCAGAATCTAACTATGATTAAAACCACCATGGGTATCAGTCATCAAATGTCTGGAATTCGCTTTTTTCTATATGCAAGTTAGACAGCTATTTTGTATTTGAATTTTGTTACATATAATATAAATTCTTTAAATATGGAATATGATCTGTGATGTATCATTTCTACAGCATTTAGTTTTGCTGCCAAGAAAGAGAAAGTGGGCTATATTTAGTTTTACGAATTTATCAACTAGTGGTATCTCCATTTCTTCTATACCAAGGAATAAATAAATTACGACCACTTAGATCAAATCATGCAGCTTTAGTATTGTTCATTATCTACACAAGACCCAAGTGTCCATGCTCCTGTGATAAAATTAGCATCTCTGATACTCTGCTGTAACGACAAGTAGAGAAAGGCAGTAGGTAGCAAAAGCGGAACTGCTAAGCATGCCCACATAAGAATGTCACACTTAGGTAACAGAGTGTCCCTCAGGTCAGCCTACGATAAGAGCAAAGTCAAACAAGGCTGAATCCTTGATGTTTTGTGTTTTAAGTATCTGAAAATTGTTCACGACCAGCCTCGACCTACAAGACCTCAAATGATCATATGAGCAAGGCAATAAATCGGTGGTAACTTGCCCAGGGGCCCATGTTGTAGTTGTGATGTTGTGAAAGTTGCATCTAGTGTTAGCCTGTCCACATAGATCTGCCTACTTGTTCAGGCTTCTCAGACGGGAAAATTTTATATTTACTTGTACCGGAGGGGAACAATGGTGGCTGAATGGGCATGGCTGAAAGGTTCTGCATCGTATCAGTGCAGTCCAGTGGAGATGCACGGGAATACCACAGCATCAGGAGAGCTGGGGAACAACTTGCTTTCCAAAACTCCACACCTGAGCAAGATTTTGGCAAAGCCAACACTTTGTAGCCCTGCAGTATTTGCCAAACATCCAGGACGTGGCCTCCTGTTGTGGGACAGACTGATTCACCTTCCTGACAGAAATCAAAAATGGAATTTAGTGGGCATAGCAGAAAACCATTTCTGTAGGAAAAGACACTTCAAAAATTATGATATCCAGAGGAATGGACAGCAGCTTTCGCGATGTCTACATGCTTCAAACTGGACTAGCACAATTTTACAACCAGGCCATACAAAAGCAAACTTTCAAGTCATGTCAAGTGCCCAGGAATGCCAAAAAGAAGAAAAAAAGTGTAAAGGTAACTGGCATTATCATGCAGAGCACAGCAAATGCTGTATTAAAAAAATCCAAAAACCTCAAGCAAAACCAGGTTGTTATGTCATTGTTTATTATCAGGGATTTGGCCATTGGTAAAAACATTACTATGGGGGGGTGTTTTCTTGTTACCAACTTTTTTTTTTCATCGGGATAATTGTGATTTTTAGTTTTCTTTTCTATTTAAATTAGTAGCTTAGTGAAGAGCCCTGATGACAATGTGATGAGTACTTTCTGGGGGTTTATGTGTGATACCTAATACAAAATAATACCTGTTCTCTTAGAGCTTTTAAAAAGTATTCATCTTTCTCTTTATGGTCTTGATAAGCTGATCAAAAATCTTTTCTGAACCTGGCCTTTTTTAGTGGAGCATATCTTTGATAAATGAAAAATGCAAAGGCAAAAGAAAGCATTCTTTTACTACTTTCAGTATATTCATCTCTCACCTGTGACTGTGTTGTTTACCTTCTTTCTTATTATTAGCCATCCCCAAAGCCTCAGTAAGTGCATGTACAGAACTTAAATGGAACTTGTTGTTAGGAATATTCTTTACCTCACTAGTCAGGAGAATAAACCATTTTCTTTCAGGTAGGTTGTTTTGTTCACATCAGTGCAGCATTGAAGGAATTCCTTTTCAGAATCACAGTTGCTTAGGTATTAGCACAAATTTAGTGCTTAAGTTATTTTTATTCCTTTTTAAACTTGGATAAATAGTTCTTCATTGTTCTTTGCCTAAAAAATAATTACTGCGTATTGGGAGGGGGGGATTACAAGTTGTTTTCTTTTACTTAAGTCTTGCGTCACTCCAGGAAGAAAGATTACAGTGTCAGGCAGGATATCACCTCATGAAAAAGTTAAACTGGTCTAAGTACCTGATTTCTTTAGATTTAGTTGCGCTTTACCTCAGAATGCCTCTTTGCTAACAGATGTCAGGTGTTGATCGCTTTAACGTCTTACTAAGGGCTGTCAGGAGGCTGCCAAACCCAGACAGTCCCATCCAGGAGTCTGTTAATTATGTTGTGTCAAGCTAAATTAGCCTGCTTTCTGCTTAGTTTTATTTTTGAACAAATAAAACTTTTCACCTTGAAGTTTTCACAAGGAGTTGGGGTAGGGAGTGACTCAGAAAAGGTACATGTTATAAGTATTGGTGGTTACTTTCTCAAGAGATAAGCTGTGTAATTAACTGATGTCCGCTAACAGGGTCTTCCAATTATGATATATGGGGAGGCTTAACAAATTGGGTTGTCTGGGTCACAGGTCTATAATTACTCTTAGTAATATTTGCTCAGAGACCATCTCAAAAGTTGTCAAACACTATTCAAGAATTTTGTTAGCCCGTTTGT
The DNA here is from genome assembly GCF_003984885.1 of Neopelma chrysocephalum. Taxonomy (NCBI): domain Eukaryota; kingdom Metazoa; phylum Chordata; class Aves; order Passeriformes; family Pipridae; genus Neopelma; species Neopelma chrysocephalum. The sequence continues at coordinate 6,311,681 of NW_020897695.1, read as the reverse complement.
TGGCAGACCTCTCAAGGAGCAAACAATTTCCGAAAGACCACGTACTACCTACATGTTGTGAATACTGCGTCCTGATAAGGAAAGAGCAATCTCCTTTCTCTTTTAACCAAATTTATTCAAGATGTCAAAAATATTTTGAGGGATAACTGGAATTGTAGTGAATCTGAACATTTAAATATAAACTATGACATTCTTTGTTATCCAAACAGACTATTGAAGTGTTTCATTAAAAGGCACATCACACTGGCACATTATGAGTCACATACAAATTATTGGCATGTCATAACCGAGGTACAGTGAGTTTTGTGAGAGGAGCAGTTTTAGAGAAATAAGTAACTTAGTACATGTGGAGAAGAGAGGTGTGCTGCTGTCTAAGTAAGGTTTTCCTTGGTTTATACCAGAGGCAGCTAGTTTGAAGCTTGCTGCATCTGTTGCAAACCCAAAGAAATTATTTAATGCTGGAAAGATTTAGCTCTTTTTCCTTCAATTGTATCACTTGCTATAATAAATGTAGCATAGACAAAATGGCGATTTATAATATCTTCAATTCCACTGAGACATACTCCAGGAACTGTCAATTGCTGTTGTAACTTTTCAGCGCTGGAATTCCATAATTCTACCTGCTTTATGATTTAGTCACAAATAGAGTTTTCAAACAAAAATAAACACTATAAAGACTTAATTTTCTGGTTTTGTAAATGCTTGTTATTACTTTTGATTCTGATGTTTGAAGTTTTCTTAGTTTAATGTCTAACAATAAGTTTGCATAGTCACATTTTTGAGGGACCATTTTGAGCCTTTGATCATAGTATGTAAAGTGAATGAATAAGGTGATGCAAATACGTATGTTAAAGAGAGATGGTAACTCATTGTGTGGGCATGGAGATAGCTGTATTTGACAAATTATGTGTGTTGCAAAGGCTACATTAGTATTTCTGCTCAAAAGCTGTTACAGTTTTCGTTTCCTTACAATGTGAAAAGACCTGTCTGGGATGTGGCCCATGTTATGAAAGCACAGATTTGTGTTCTCTGGGAAAAGCAGTGATCTAATTTTTTTTTCCCAAAACCATCATCAGAGGTGGCTGAGAGAATGCAGGCAACAAGAAAACCTATAAATAGGAAATATAACAGTTATTTTGTAATGTGTAAAAATTTGTATTACAAAACCAGAAGCTGATAATACAAGTGTACAAAACTGCGAAGAGTTCAGAAAGGTATGTTTAATCCTTGCAACTACGTGTTCCAATGTGCAAAATTTTTTTACCAGATACTGGATTTTTATTCATCTCTATTCATGCGTGAAGTGTGAACACAACCAACTTAAGAGCCTTCCTTTTGGTCCTTTAGAAGTGGCACTCTGACCTGACTAATTTGAATGCTCTGCAATGCTTCCCATGTACTGACATTGCCAAATCTTTTAGAAGTAGCATGTAGGGACCCTAAGTGCAGCGCTGAGATACTCAGGACTTTGGCCCAGGGATGCGCAGTTTGGAAAAGGTCAGGAGAATAGGACTCCTGTGGATAATATGCCACCTGCGCATCACGCAGGTAGCTCAGGTACACAGCGGAGTGGATTTCACTGAACAGTTCTTCTTTTCTGTGTCAGGCATTTGGTTGGGCTGTAGCGTCCAGAGGATCGTCCACAGGATTGCTGTCTTTCCTTAACATATCTGTGGGTTCATTTTGGTGGGTTTTGTAACCAAGTTAAGAAGAGAACTGCAGCTTAGTGGGGCATTTAATTGTTTGTAATTAAAAGTCTTAGCCATAACTGTAAAACAGGAGTTGATGAAGAGCTGAATGGTCTAGTGTAAAGTGGTCTCTTTCTGCAGACACCTCTTTTCAGGCATTCTCGGCCTGATTTCTGCCCATCCAGTATAACATCACTGACTGCGCTACACTTCCTTCTGATTTACACCAGGGTGAGTATATAAAAACCTTTGGGGCATTCAAGGCCCATGTTCAACAAGTAATTTCTGCCTTTTTTTGTACAATGAACTGACATCTCAGACTGTGAGGAGTTTGAGCTCTGGATCCTTTGCTGTCACAGTATCAAAGTTTCTGTTTTATCACTGGCCTGTTTGCTTGAATTGAAGGTTTTATTCTGATGGTGATTAATTTCCATGTGTTCACATAATCAGACACTTGTGAACTAATAAAATTCCAAGTGCAATACTACATTGCCGAAGGCAATGAAAGCTCAACATGACATGAAGACTCAAATATTCAAATTGTAATACAAGACAAAGAAAAACTGTTAATATTATTCTACTCCACTTTCAGACTTCTGATAAAGACCCTATCTGACTCTCTTTTATCAGACAATTTAATTTGAAGGAATACATGACAGGGACCTGCAGGATTGGACCCTAAGAAATTAAAATATTTTAGGATTATTTCAGTTTTAATAAGGATGGTAAGACTTTGCAAAGTTCTTGCAAGGATGATCAATGAACTGATTTGTTTTTAAGAGAACAACAATCTGCAGTGCTATAAACCTCTATAATGTTAGCACTTTACAGGTAAGGAACCCACATTCCCTGGCAGTGCTTATCATTCTTTTTTTTGTTGTTGGAAAAGGCTTCCATCCATTTTTCTTTTTCTCCTAGTCCTTCACAGTTTCATGTAATTTAATTTCCTTGCAGTATTACAGTAACTCTTGACAAAAATAGAACATATGACACATTTCTAAGCATTATTGACATAGCAATAGAAAATAAGAAATGTTTGGGGGATTTATTTTGGAACAGAGAGTAAGTCACAGGCTGTGCCATGTTGATATACTATTTCCTCAGGTGCCATCCTGGCTGGAACAGCTCTGCCAACACACGGTCTCAGTTCCGTTTAGTTTTTCAGTAACAAACCTAAATCGAATCAGGGGTAAAAAACCAAGAGAAGAGAAAAATTGTGGGAATTTTGACTTTGCTGGCAAAGCAAATCTACATGGGGAAAAATTCCCAATAAAAATTTAAAGCCTAGTTCCCCAGGGCATTTCTGGGTGGTATAGAAGTATTCAGGTATTCTGCTCTGCTAACCTGTGAAACACAGCCTCACCTCTCTGCAAGCTCTAACATAAATTCCTGTTAACTGCACAGGAGATAGTTTTGTGGTAAAGGAACAACCCATGTACTTGCACCTTGCAGAATGTTTTCTCTCTGAGGAGTGTGGAGAAGTAAGGTCAGCAAGCTGTGTGCATTACATTTGTGTGCGCTACACTATTACCAGCCGGTCGCCTAAATGCACATGGTTTGGGGGTTTCTGTGCAAATGACTATTGCAAAATTTCTTACAAAACACAGGCATTTTTTATGAAGTGTTGAACATCCATTCGTGAAAATCAGATCCCGCCTGAGACATGCTTTTTATCACAAAGTCACTGCTTGTAAAATCCAGATGATGGGCCTGAGCTAAAATGAAAAATTAACTTTTTCATTGCTTTTTCACATTGTATTTCACAGTGGTATTTGTTGAGTTAGATAATGGTAAGTGAATGAGGGTTCATTTGGGTTTTACTTCTGGAATTTCAGTAACTATTAGTGCTCTTAATGAAGTAAAATGTTAGTTTAAATTGTTAGAGTCTTAGCAGAATAAGTTCATTTGGAAGCAACTTTATCGACTTCAATAGGATTAATCTTGGTAGAGTTCATTTTGACTTACCAAATATATTATTATTTTCTGAGCAAGTTAGTAAGAAATGTGTGTTAAAGATGCGTCTTTTATAGTTAAAAGGGGGAAAAAAATCCAATCATCAATTTAAACTTCTCTGATCTTCGAAAGCGCTTGTCCTGAATTTGGTAATAATTAGGCACTGATTGGCAACCTTCTTATTCAGATAGGTTAATTACAGTTGTATGTTGGAAGGGAAAATGTTTCTCTGTTGGGTCTTTGCATTAGTCTCAAATATTAACAATATCAGATAGGGAGAAGTATGTACATGTCATGCCCAGTTCTTACCTATTGCTCTGAACTTTTTAGGACCATTTATGTGTATGTTCGTCAGAGTTGTTTGATGTATACTTAAGATCGTAGAAGAAAAAGGGCCAAGTTACGTGGTGATTTTGGCAGTCCTTTAGTTTAAAATGAGCGAAATAAGAAAACTTAAGATCTCATTATGAAATCAGTAATAATTCTGCTTCCCAGTAATAAGAATAGATATTAGAAATGGATACTGTCTTGCTACTGATTTCAGAAGTTTTACCGTATTTTAGCTGTGCTGTAAAGGAAAAGCACATTTTGCCTGGAAAAAAAAAGCAGTTAATATAAGTTAAAAATAAAATAATTTATTTTAGATCAAAAAGGAATGGCTTATTAAAGAAGGTATATTGACCATATTGAGGTTTGGGGTGCATTAAGCAATTAAAAGATCATACAGTTTCTGTTGTAGTGGCATTGACACGTTCATAGGTGAACCAAACTGAGCAAAAACCCTCCTTCCTCTGCTGGGTCTGTTGTCAAAAAAGATACTCTTCTAAAAGTACTCTGTTACTGAAACAGAGAAGATAACAAAGCAAAATAGCAAAGCAATTAGCTTATTGATAATATATAAGCAGTGTTATTTTTACTGATTATATTATTTTGAAGTTTCCCACCTGTTGAACTCAATAGAAATTACTTCTTGAAATGACTGAAGTTCAGCAAAGCTGCTTTCTCATAAATGCATTACCAGGCAGTGGGGTGGATTGTATATGTGTGGAAGGCTGGGGAGATTCATGCATGTAATTCTGTAAAACAAAATCAATAAAGCTGATGACAGATTAAGTTGCTAAATTTTGTAAAACTAGACTACTCTTCGGGTCATCAGCACAGCACTATTGGATTTTCTATGGTTTAATGCTGAAAAACAGGATTATTGATTTTAGGATTTTCAGCGTATCCCCTCTGGGAGTTCTTAAGCAGTCTTTATAATTCTTCACACTTAAGTTGACAACTACAGTGACATAACTGTGTCCTCGCCTTAGTAATCATTTTCTAATCATATTGGAAAAGACTGGAAATGGTTTATAAAATGATTATTCCAGACAAACGGAGGAGCAGGAGGGTTGTCGGGATGTCGCTTCTTTGTCTGGTGGTCATTGCTACCTGCCTGCCATCTTCCCTTGGAATTAACTTACAGTCACAGATTAAGACCTTTGACTGTCATAAATCTGCTTCCCAATATGTTTGACTGGCAGGGGAGTTCACAAGCCGTCCCAATATAAATAGGATTTTAGCACATCAGGTGCCGCTCCGAAGTAAAACGGGCTGTTTTGCAGTCGACTTTGTTGGTGTATATTCATCGCTCCTCTCCCGACCCATGTGTATGCATGCCTGTGTGTGTATGCATGTGTGTGTGTACGTAAAGTAGAAGCTGAGATAGGCTAACAAAATGAACTACTGTATGCAAGAAATATATGAAGTGCACCCAGCTGCTGGTAGCAATTGCTACATGCAGTCCACTGATTATTGCACATATATTGAAGATAATCAGGGTTACAGCAGTTGTGATGCTCAGGTCCTGCACAGTAACAACATATATATGGAACAGGCCTGGGCGGTGAATCAGCCTTATACCTGTAGTTACCCTGGAAACGTGTTTAAAAGCGAGTACTCTGACATGGACATGGCCCTGAATCAGTACAACCAACCTGAATATTTCACAGAAGAAAAACCTACTTTTTCTCAAGTGCAGTCGCCATCGTACTCTCAGAAGAAAGGTAGGGGCATTTTATTTAAATAACAAAAAAAAAATAATCTCTGTTTTTGTTTTTGTTTTGCTTTAAACTTACAGTTGCATCAGTTGGCTCAGATGCATCTTTGAATGTGAAGGCTGCCTGTTCAAAATTGAAAGCAGCAGTAATGTAGGTTGCTAGGTGATTGTAAGGTTTTCGGTGAGCGATGAGGATTTCCAAGCACTTTTTCTTAATCTATAAGAGACATTTGCAAATACATTGCTTATTTTCTTCTTTCTGGGGCTATTAAGTTTGTTTGCTATTCACCAGTGAGCTAGATAAGAAAGTTTCTCTTCTGAAATGTCGTCATTATATATTCTGTGTCTTAAAGCTGTATTTCTGGTTACATACAAACGGTATAAGTCCTCATTTTCAGTAAATGTGAACTCTGTTTACTCAACAACTCAGGCAAAAGATATTGAAAATAGAACTGTAAATATGTATGGGAAAATGAGTTACTGTTTTCTGAGTGAAAACCATGTAGTTTCTGATTATGCAAAGAAAAAAGACTGAGAATTCAAGAATATACCTGTGTAAGAAAGACTACTCTGCATCCAGAAAGTTGATATAATCAATATGTTTGTGAAGGGCAATTAGAGTGCAATGTCTGCTCCCTCTCAGGGTTAAATCATTGCCTTGTTTTAGAATTTACTCTTTTGCCTTCAAGTAAGTAAAGGAGATTTAAAAAGAGCCCCAAAATACCAAAAAACACTTAGAAATGTTTTCAGTGTTGTTTTTTTTCTGAACTCAACCAAACTGACGCATACAGAGTATATGTCCTCCGTGTTTCTTTAAAATCACATTATTAAAGAATAAAAATAAACAGTCTATTGTACCACAATAATGGTTTTTTTCTGTCAAGACCGAATTTTCTGTATGCAGTTATCCAAAAACCAGATGAATCTGATGTAATTAGGTGGATAGGAAAAACACCATTTACTACTTTTAAGGTAGCTTTGTAGTGAAAAGTAGACTGTGTAATTTTATTAACTACATGGAAAACTGAAATATTTTCCTTTGGGCAGACAATATTCATTAGTACTTGGTGCAATAAATCTGTATGTTCGGTAGAAAAATGTCTTAATTTCATACTTCAAACAGCATCGTATTTCATAATAAAGGAAATGGTTTTTAAAATTGTTTTCTGGGAAGCTGTAACAACATCATCAAATTGTAGACTAAATGTAGTTGTGGATAATGCATGTTTTTGCGTTTTGCAACATTTTAGGTGTTTTTTAAGTCTATCTGCTGTTGGGTTTTGTATAATGAATTCACAGCTCTTTGTAGACTTTTCCCGTGTCTTATTTTCAGTTAAAGAAAAAGTTTATCTCAGGATTAACTTAGAAAAAAATAAAGATTTGTTATTGCAAAGTGAAGGAATACATTTTTTGTAAGTTTAAAGGTTATAAATAATAATTGATAGACCTAGGTCTGAGCTTTAAGTTTTTTCGGTACTCAGACATCTGACATCTGCTCTGTTTGAAGTTTTCATACTTGTTTGGTTGAAAGAGTACAGAGTTGTTTTTAAAAACTGTGTGTCTGCCTTTGTTTTCTACCACCTCCATTCCACTAAGAAATGGTGGTGAATTTTGGAGGAAGCTGAATCTCAAGCAGGCTTTTAATTGATCATTCACAGAGGCAGAGCAATGTGCTTTGGGATTTTTTAGATCCTTATTACTGTGATAATCAATAAAAAGTTGCCTCCCTTCTGTCAAACCTTTGCAAATGCTGAGTTTGTTAAGCAGAAGAGATCTGAACTGCGTGGAACATGTGCATTTTTTTTTTTTTTTAATTTCCATCTTTTAACCAAGCTATCGTAAAACTAACGAATCTTTTAATCCTGTCCTAAGAACAGAAGGCTTTTCACAGGGCATGTGTGTCTGTATTGATCCAGAATTGATTGGGGGGGCAAGGGAGTTTGTTAGAGAAGCCTTGGTAATAGCCCATTAAAACAAAATTAAGTCCCTAAGCAGGTGTTCATGAGGAGTCTTGATTGTTGCAGTTGGTATTTTTGTTAGTCCCCTGAAATTTGTCGTAATCTCAATAATATGCTGTTCAAATCAGATTGTACTTTACAGTAGCACATGGACTCTTCTCCGATCAAAACTTTTGCAAGTTACTAACTGGTTGAAGTCTTGTTTCCCCTCTGAGAAGAAAAAAAAAATCAACATTTTATATGCTGAAATGCTTATCATTTATGAAGGAGTATTTAATTACTTCTCTATCTTTATGTCACTTCAAAAGAATTCAGAAAATAACTTGAAAAACAAGAAACAAAACCCCCACAATGTGTCACTAAAGGGAAAAAAAAAGTATTTAGAAAATAAAGCTAGTTATTGTAAAATATAAGAAAGCTACTTCAGTTATTACAGTACATTAAAAACTATTATTTCCTGACTATCTGTCAGAAATTCTGATGAAAGAATTGACTTCAAAAGAAAAGAATTGTAGTCCAGAAAATCAAGAGGTGGAGGTGTAGTTTTAGCTTTGCATCTGCTTGTTGCTCCATTACCTTTTGTGCTCTAGTGCATGTTGTTAAAAGGTGGTAGCACAACATTTGTGCAAGAGCTTACTGTTTTATTGAGGAAACTCTTTTGGACCTGATCCTACCCTAGGAAACAGGCAGCCAGAAACACTTTGTTTTCTGCTGTTTTCTGCATAATGCTGTGAAATCTGATAAGCAGAACAGGGCTCATCACTGTGAGAACAAGGTGCTATTCTCAGTTTTGTCCCAGAGAGCTTAAACTGGAATATTTTTCATCTCTTACGGTGCTTCCAGGCACGGTGAACTTGGAGTGCTGCATGCTGGGTGGGTGATGCTCTGGGTGAGCCTGTACCACCCCACCCTTGTGCAGAGGCTGAGCAGATAGGCAAAAATGTCCCTGGATCTCCTCACACCACCCATAGTGTGAGGAGAAGTACCCAGTGACAGGGTAGAAATAATGCAGTTAGGAAAGTGCAAAAGAAATATGTACAGGAGTCTGGAAACCTCAGTCTCACTGCATTTGGTGTGCACACAGTGTTTAGGACATTTGGACAACGTGGGAAACAGGGCTGCAAGGTTAAAACTGGGATGAGAGTTGTCTTTCACTTTCCTTCAAATGGTCGTTTCCCGGACAAAGTTAATGAACAATGCCTGCAGGTGTCTATGAAGTTAGGTTTTAACTTCGGGTTCTGTGGGAGTGGACAGCAGTAAGCAGAGGGTGCTCCCCACACCGAGGGTTTGCAGGTGGGAATTCTCGAGTCGGGCTGTAGCAGCGCCGGCTCCTCAGCCCTGTGTCTCACTTTGCTTCCCAGATACCAGGTGGGGTTAATGCCGTCTTTTGTAGGGCTGTTGGTATGGTGGGAGAAAGGGTCTTTGAAGGTTATTTTTGTTGTTGTTGTTGTTGTTATAATTGTAATTGTCGTAATTATTTCTCCTTATATTTTTTCAGGCAATTTATGTGCAGCTGAGAATACGTACAGTGTGAGTGCTAGAGTATGTGCCTGAATTTAGTCCAAACTGAGTTCTCAGCGGTGTGGAAATATTAGGGTACTTTCTGAATAGCTAAGAAAATGCAACATGGAGGTTATGTCAAAATGTCACTTCATCAGTGCAGGGAGTATGTGTACATGTAATCAACTTACAGAAACACTGAGCATTTGTCGTCTTGGCCTTTGTGGCAGAGCAGCATTGAGTATGTTGACAATTATTTGAAGCTTAAAAATGTTAATTTTGCTCTTGACCACCACTCTAAGGAGATAGCACTGGTAAGAAAAATTGAATAATTCAACAAATCATTATGCGTTTAGAATTATATGTTTCTTTTGTAATAAAAGTCAATGGGAACATATTTTCTTCTACTTTACAGTACCTTTCCATAACCAGATGAAGGATGGGAAAGTGAACTAAGTCATACTTTTCTTTGTTCAGTGAGACTTAGATTTCTAAATAAATCACTTTCTTGCAATACAAAGCTTTGTTGATAAAACATTTAAATTTGGGTGGGGCATGGGAAAATGGCATGGTCTGACTTACAGTGGTGTATTTTTTACCTGTAGTTGGTAATGGCTGCAAGTACAGTACTGATTGCAGCAGTTAAGTGATAACACAATTTGAGCTAAAACGTTTTCATCACATCTGTGCAAAAAGCACTGTTGCTGATAAGGTTTCTGAATCAGCCCAAAGAACAGGGTTAGTACATTGAAAAGTCATTAAGGGAAAAGGGGCTATAAAAATATTTCAGATTTGATCTTTGCAGAATCTCTTGCCAAATTTTAGTAATTCCATAAATCAAAGAATGCCAACAAAGATCAAAATTGAGGAAAAGCAAGCCAGCTAGCTAACAAGAAATGTGTGAATCTGTTCAACAATATTCTCAGAGAAATAAGCCATTTTTCTCAGTGGGAGTAATTTAAAGGAAGTGGGAAACAAGGATCAGTGTATCAGCCCAGCCTTTCAGATCAATATTGATAATAGCACAAACAAGAATGGAGTATGCTTTTTCTCTCTTGGCTCTATGCTTTCACCAACACTGTACTTAAGCTTTTTGTACACAAGCATGTCAAGGATGATATCTGGATGGTCCTTGTAATTTTTTATAATTTGCAAAGAGTTCAAGGTGACAATGGAAGCAGTGAAACAGCAGTATGAATTTTCATTTCAGTTTTAATACAATTGGAGATTCTCAAAGTAGTAATTACATTCATCTTTTTAATTTTTGTACTGTATAGTAAGTGAATACCAGCTTACTGATAAATCCTAAACTCCTTATTTTAGTGTGTGGTCTGTAGGCATGCAAACCATAACAGATGAGAGAAAGAAAGATTTCAGGGAATATATTTTAATTAATAACTCTACTAGTATACAGGGGAAATTAAAATACTGAATAATGGTCTTAAAACACAAGTGTCTTTGTGCAATAGCTACAAATGGCGTTTTCTGCCTACAACGTATAAGTCTGTGGTGGATCAGGAACAAGCTAGTAAGGAACATCTGGTATACAGGCATAATTTGTTTGCATCAGTGTAACTCACATCCCTGTTTGACAGTCAAGTACGGTTTGGTTCTAAAATTTTTTTAAGCTGTGAGTTAATTCCCTAAGCCAATGTCACGTTATTTGTACAGAGACCTGGCAATATAAAGTCTGTGCAATGATACTTTAACAAAACTGAAATGGGTTCTTTACTTTTCTCAAGGCATGCTGCTTTTTTTTTTTTTTGATAATGTGTACCAGGTACAGAGGAAAAAGAAAACCAACCACTATAATTTTTCAGGGTTTGTTTTAATTTAAATAGATTTCTTTGCCTTGTTACATGGATAAATAGCCACCAAGTGTCTCATTCGTGTCTCTCCAACCTCTTACGCTGTGCAGGGTCACATATACTGCTATAAGGTGTCATTCCTGCAAATGGTGATTCAAGAGTGTATGCATACAGTATTAATGAAAGAGTACCTCAGATGACTGCGTAGGTTAGCAGATCTCCTTCTGTCCTTATGTCTGCTTGGGGCAAACTCATTGCGTGTTTTCCTATCGAAGGGAATTGTTCCTTGCCGTACCTCTAGAAAGCTACAGTTACAATTTTAAAAGGTATTGTAAATCACCATCATGATTGGCTATAATGGATTATATGACATACTCATCTAGATAGGTGCAACTGGTCCTGCTGAGTACTTAACCTTGCCAAGACAGTAAGATTAGGCAGAGTGGCAGGTGGGAGTCTGGCGAGCAAAGATGTTACTTTAGGCTACAAGGGAAACACCCGGCATGGCAGATCAAGATCATTCATTGTTATTCTCCACTCAAAGATCCAAGATGGGCATTGGGATAAACATTGTCAAGTATGACTTGACAGATAGTTAACTTTCAGGATCATACAGGATGCACCAAATGATAGTCCATGAGGATGCTGAAATAGAGCAGACAGAGGCTTGAAAGAGCAAGGAATTATATTGGTTGTTATTGTACAGTTCAATTAGGTTGGTGTTGCTCTTGAATGGTTCCTCATAGCTATTTACTTAGTAGGTTTTGACCAAGAAATAAAGGATGAAATATGAACACCAGAAATAGGAATTTACCCAATGTTCCCAGGAGATTTCTTATCAGACATTCTTCTTTCGCAAGAGAGCACCTGGGTTACCCTGTCCAGCATCTGCTTTCCCATGTAGGGTTTTTTATTTTTGGTTCAGAGTTATTATACACACATGAAGCAAAAGTACTTGCTGATGTGAGAGACAAGTTCCTCTTAGTGGTGCAAGGAGTGAGACAAGCCTGTTGCTCTGCTTCTTCCTCAAACCATTTAACAGACAACTCTGCTGCCATCCACAGCTTCCTCAAGAATCTCCATTTGCATTATTCATTTCTTCCATGCTGGTATCATGTTTAGAAAAGCAATATTGAATTTCTTCCTGCTGATACTGTTTCTAACTCTGAGAAACAGCAAAAATGCACTGAGGCTGCTTATCTGCACGTCTTTCAAATGCAATTGCATTGAATTTATACACAGGTTATACAGAATATTTGCAACTACTAGAAATTATTTGCAGTGGACATCCAGTTTGTAAGAACTGAATATAAATCCCCTTATTCCTTTTGGAGTGATATCTGTTTCTCTGAATTATATCTTTTAAAAATTGAACCTAGTGAAGGTTCAATTTTCCTGCTTTCTAGCTGTTTCTGACCCCGTTAGCTGTTGGAAGGAGTGTTAAAAATATACAAAAGTGTAGATCTGTAATAGAAAGAAAATATATGTGTATTGCACAATTTATTGTCAGTGATTTCTTGGGATAAGGTTTTTCTATTCGTGTTTCCTGTTGAATCGGTAGAATCGGTAGAAGAGTTCCAAATGTGTGCTTCCCTTGTGACAGGGGCACAGTCCTGCAAAAGTACTGAACATAATATTTAAGTAGCTTAAGTAGGTGGCGCTTAGCACTTCTGATGCAGGAAAATAGGGAGTGGTTTCATGTGAGGATACCATTTTTAATCTCTGACTAGGAGTGCTTATAGGAGATTGTCTTTTCTGCCAGACTGGAAACTGTTTCCTGGGCTGGATAAAGTCCTGAAACTCCAAGAAGGAGGTGGACAGCAGTGGTCACATGCATGAGCTACTGTATATATTTAAGTGGTTTAGAAACATGGTCTTTTGCTCCTCCAGCAGAACAAAGTTGCCATTACATGAGCAGTACTAACCAGATTATATACTTAATGGAATATCAAGACATTTAATTCAGAAGCAATTCTTAAGGAAGCAAACCAGCGATACTGAATTTTGGATGACATAGTTTATGCTACATAAAGTCTGCATTTCATGAATAGCAGTAACCAGCAATAACAAGAAGCTATTGATCTTTGTGAGAAATTTAGGAGAAAATTCTGCATCCCTTTGCTGCCTCTTCTGCCTCCTCTATCAGCTCTATGATGTGTATGTGTTGCATGTGCAGAGGCAGGTGTGAGCAAAGTGGGGGCGGGATGAAGATAATAGCCTCTGCTAATCCCCTACTGGCATAATGTCCATTAGGAGTCAGTGATGTAAATTGGAGTTGAAACCCTGCTGTCTCTCAACCCTCAAGGTCACAGAACCAGCTCCACATGGCCACCAGTCTATCCAGGCATAACCTGTTCATCCGGGAGAAAGGCAACCTGAATGTGAATCTGATCTTTTGCTGAATTGTAGACTGGTATGGTACATCAGTAAGATCTAAGCTCATTCCCCCACTCCCCTTTCAGATGCCAGTATCGGCAGATCTGAGACACCCATACCTAGGCATGGCTTCAGAGTGCTACTGCTTCCTGGCTTTACAAAAGAGGGATATATGTTCCTATAATTTGAGGTTCTCATAATTTGAAGTTCTCATAATTATGCTCAAACTAGACCATACAAATATTTTCTGCCTTCTTTACTTTCGCCTAATCTACTCACCAGCCTCCATAACATTTAAGTGTTTTAAGCTCAGTTAATTTCAACTGTTTTCTCTCTGATTTGGGCTTTCCTTTCTGGAGAACCTCTGGAAGTATAGTCTTAGGAAGGCACTTTAATTTAAACTGTCTATTTCTGATCTGATGCTCTGGCACGTTAGTTGCAGGAGGATGATGGCCACCCCTCTTGCAGCATCCTCCAAAAGCCTTCTGCTGCCCTGAGTCTTGTGGCTGTTTGCCCTCCTTGTGACCGGTGTCGCAAGGCTCCGAGCTGTATGGAACTGTACTGGTGTGGGGGCTGCATAAAGACAGCAAGCTTGAAGTCTGGCCTAACATGTGGTGCTACAGATGGGGTTCAGCAAACCAGTGACAATGGATAGTGTTACAAGCAGCCGCATCCAAAGGACTCTCCCTCATTGCACTCATAAAGTGCACTCAGGCAGCTGGCAGATGATGCAAAACTGGGAGGAGTGGCTGGGACACCACATGGGTGTGCTGCCATTCAGAGCAACCTAGGCGAGCTGGAGAAATGGAATGAGACGAATCTTTTGAAGTTCCATCAAAGGGAAATGCCAAATTCTGCACTGGGGGAGGAATAATAAACACAGCAGTACAGGCTGGGTCCTGACTGGCAGGAAAGTGCTTTAGGTTGAAGTACTTGGTGACTCCGGGTGGGCAGCAAGTTGAACGTGGGCCAGCAGTGTGCCCTGGAGACAAGGAGTGTCAATGGCATCCTGGTCTGCATTAGGAAAATCATCACCAGCAGGTTGAGGGATGTGATTCTTCCCTTCTGTTCAGCTCCAGTGGAATACGTTGCAGTTCTGGGTCCAGTTCTGGGCTCCCCAACACAAGACAGACATGGACATATTGGAACAAGTCCAGCAAAGGGTGGTGAACTGGAGCATCTGTTCTATGAGGAGAGACTAAGAGAGCTGGGACTGTTGAGCCTGGAGCAGAGAAGGCTCGGCAGGGGATATCAATTTGTGTAAATACCTGATCTCCCATACAGTAGAAGACAGAGACAGACTCTTCTCAGCGGTACCCAGTGACAGGACAAGGGGCAATGAGCACAAATAGAAATACAGGGAATTCCTTCTGAGAACAATAAAATAATATTTTCTTTTCACTGTGAGGGTGACAGAGCACTGCACAGATTACCCAGAAAGTTTGTGGAGTCTCCATCCTTAGAGGTACTCAAAAGCCATCTGGGCATGGTTCTGGACAGCTGGCTCTAGGTGGCCCTGCTTGAGCGGGGGTGTCAGACTAGATGACCTCCAGAGGTGACTTCCAACCTCAGCCATTCTGGGATTCTGTGAAAAGTTTACTACACTTCAGTGATCTTATGCAGTTACATAAGTAGCTGCACTTTCCTCTCTCCCCTCAAAGGGAATCTGAGATCTCTGTGTTACATCTTCACGGGGAGATTTTTCAGAAGAAAAAGTTACGTACCATAACTCCATTAGTTTTGAGTCATGGGAACACTGATTTTGAAAGGTTTGTATTTTTACCTGTTTAAAAGTTGTGTTTAGTTTAAAATTACTTTTTGGTTGCCATCAGAATTGCTTTGGTTTTTTGCTCAAATTGAAAATATGTTTATGTTATCAAAGCAAATGCCATTGTGGGAAAAGAAGCATTGCCAATGTTTTTCACAGTAGTAATATTTGATTTCACTTGTTGGATCTGGTAAACCACTTCAGAAGAGAAGATTTCATTCTAAGACATGCATATACACACGTACATATATTTGAATGCCCACGTATTTTGCCCTAAATTCAGACTATATTAAATGTTCCTGTGGAACACATCCAGGTCAGGCATGATCAATACAGCTTAGACTATCTGTTGCTAGTACTCCTCTGTTTTAAAACAATCTGTCAGTAAATATTTCTTGCTACCAAGTCCCTGAGTCATGCTGAAACCTGGGATCAGGTTTTTTCTGAAATATAGAAGAGAAATATGTTGTATGTCTCCCTGCTACTTTATTATTTCCCATCAAACCTTTTGAGGTAACAATAAATATTTTTTTGAGGTAGTATTTCACTCAGGAGAGAGCAATCATGTTCCGACTTCTCCCTCTTGACCAGTAGATGCTGAAACAGTCTGAATAGTAGAAGATACTAAAGACTGTGTTTAAATAAGTCTGTAACATAGAATGAACTTTTATTCAGGAAATTCAGTGAGTTCAGAAGTACGGGACCGGTAGACAAGATCTACAGTGGATTTTAATATAATCTTTCTATTTCAAATGTATCATATTGAGTTTACATGCCACATCCTCTTTTTCTTTACAGGGTATATACCCAGTTACTTAGACAAGGATGAGCTATGTGTAGTATGTGGGGACAAAGCCACCGGATATCATTATCGCTGCATCACTTGCGAAGGTTGCAAGGTAAATGGCACAGTGGGAAAGTGGGAATCAGAAATAGCTCTCCAGCTCCTCCATTATACAGACTTCCTGGACTGTGCTGTCAAATCAAAGACAGATTAGAAGCGAATAAGAACATCCAGTACCGTATCCGATAAGCCATATCTGGCTATGCTGCTGCTCTTCATATGCATAAGGAATATAGTTGATTTTTGCCGTGTTTGCTTCTGAAAAGAAAACAAGAAATTTAGATTGTTGCTGTTGCTGTTTTAACAGTTAGCTTTTGAATGTCCATTTTTTAATGTTCCTTTAGCCATGTTCTCAGCCAGAGTACATCAGCATGCTCCCAGCAACTCCACTGAAGCTGTTTATGCAATAGCTGAGGTTCTGCCTATGGCCATGAAGAGTCTGTGGCAAGTAACAGTGTTCCAATGCCTCTCACCATCACTGTGAAAAGGCAAAAATCAAAATCCCTTCCACATGCTCATACAACAGTAACATCCATCAAAGCATTGACACCCAATTAAAATACTTTCAAAAAGATTTTGACTTCTTTAACATAAGCGTACTGAAATGTGCTTTCAGCCCTAAATTGCATCTCCAAAACTACATGCAAAATTAAATTAAAAAAGAGATTGCTTTGGGCAAGTAAATAAAAAAAAAATTAGTTACAGAATCAGGCACATCTCACATGATTTCACTACCATCAATTTGCATGAATAGCTTGAGATCCTGTAAGAAAGCTATTCTTTCCTGCAGAAAATAAAAAATTATTGTTTTTCTAAACAAATGGGACCACACATGTCTTGGACTAGTGTCATGAGACCAAGCCACAAAAGCCTCATTCTGTTCATCCCCAACGTCTGGAACATTTTGATCTGAGATTTTGGGCTTGGATTGATTTTAGAGCCCCTCATTGCAGTAACTCTTGTGGTGAAGTAGTTGCTCTGTTTATATAGCATTGCCCTAAGTTACATTTATGAAATGCACAGAGACCTAAATATCCTATGTATAGCAGATAGGTGGTAATATTCATAATGGTTTTATACATACATACTAGGTATAAAAAATATTTATATCTGAAAAGGACTGTGGAGCTTAACAAGTGATTCCTACATATTTGCATTCCATATAACAGATGATAACATGGATATGATTTAATTCAGATATAATGGGAGGTGAACAGCACTGTGGCATTATGACATATCTTTTGCTCCCATCTGAACAGCTATATCTCTTGCCAGCTTTCCTACTAAGGTTTTTGTTACTCCAACTGAAGTACTTCTTTTTATGCCTACCAACTACTTCAGAGACATAGCATACAACTCTACTTTTATCTTCAGATACAGTACTTCTGTCTGATGCATAATTTAAAATAATGCTTGTGTGCACAAGGAACTGAGCTAACAATTTCTAAAAAGTACTTAATTTCTGTGAGGAGCTGCATGTGCATTTCAAGTTACGTGATGTATCAGCAAAGTTATATGTATATATCAATATACTACATATATAATCAACTTCCAATTAATTTTACGTTTACTAGTTGC
Organism: Neopelma chrysocephalum; assembly: GCF_003984885.1. NCBI lineage: Eukaryota > Metazoa > Chordata > Aves > Passeriformes > Pipridae > Neopelma > Neopelma chrysocephalum. Next base: position 6,294,167 of record NW_020897695.1, on the reverse strand, counting down.
TTCCACTCAAAGTCACCTTAGTTTTGTAACAAGATTAATCAGGGCTGACAGCCAAAGATTTGCTTTGGCAAGTGCCATTGTGAAGCTAGAGCTACATTAAGTCCCGTGCAAGGTTTGGAAAGCAGAAGTCCAGTACCACTTGCTGAGATTCATCAGAGGTTTTTCTGTCTCTTGCTGTAACCAGAGATAACCCTGGGACTCTGGTTGTCCACAGCCATCCTTGGACTTCAGGGAGGAGAGTGGCAGATCCTAGGAATTCATCACAGGGTTGAGAATGGAACCAAAACCAGTTGTCGTGTAGATGAGAGGTTGAGACTTGTTCCAAACCCCACATAAGGATATCTTGCCTTTGATTTCCTGGATTTTGTCTCAACACAACTGGTTCCAGTCTTGCAAAGGCTCACACACAAGCTTTATGCCATTCAGTTTAATTAACATTTCAGATCTTAACGTAATAATGGAATAAAGAGTTGTACTCTTAGCTCAAGCTGAATCTTGTAAGATAAAACTCTAATGAGGACAAGGTTCTTTATTGTCTTCACAGGAGTTAGGAGCTCAAGCTGAAATACAGACTTATCTCTACATATTAATTCAACATTCTGTGTTAAAAGAAATTGCGCACTGCTGTAAGATTTTACTGGGTGTTATTTAACATGATTAAAAACAGACCTTTCACCTACTGAAGTGAAGAGACTATTCATTAGATAAAATCCCAGCTGAAGAGACTATTCATTAGGTAAAATCTCACTTGAATTTTGCCATTGTTTTGACTGAAACCAAAGCCATTCTCAGCAGCCTGAGTCAAACGGGACCAGGGTGTCGGTGTGTTCTCTATGTCAAGGTCATCCCAAGCTGCATTGCTGAATGAGACAGTCTCAAATAATGGTGAAACTTGAAATTAAAGTGAGGTCTGAATTTCTTGCTTTACAGTCTATCTTGTCAATATCTTGCAGTTATCGGGGAGTTTACCAGCTCTTTTGGAAGTCAATGAGAAAAGTCATATTGAAATTAATACCAGGATTATATACATAATGTTCAGAGATAAATTTTATCTGATTTCTTTACCTAGGGCCAGGCTTTATGGGATGTATAAATCAGTGAATTCAGCAGAACTGCATTAGTTCACGTGAAGTTAGGATCTATTGCAATTGGCAGTATTGGTCTATATTATGATAGATAGGTAGATAGATAGGTAGATAGATAGATAGATAGGTAGAATAGATTTATAGAGAGAGGAATCTTTAGTGATGATGGGGATTTTTTTTTAATTGTGTGGTAAATACAAATTAAATTTATAGATTATGGATCCACTGTTTAGAGCCAAACACAGAGATTGTGTAGTTTGTATTTGCGAAATTCTTAGTCTTGCCCAGATTTGGTTGGTTGGTTGGTTATTTGGCTTTTGTGGAAAGAAAGGAGTAGAACTCTTTGTTCTTCATCCTTTGTTAGCACATACACACCACCATTCTTACCATTTGCAGAAGCTGCTTTTCAATTAAAACTATGTATATGCCTCCTAATATCCTTCAAAATGATTACAGAATTTGGAAAGGGGATCAAAAATAAACCTCCTATTTTATATACAAAAAAAATTTAAAACACTAAAACATAAGACTACAAGAAGAATGTAGACAGTATTTGTGCCTCAAGACAGCATTATTTATACCTTTATTTACCTAAGATGTCTATATGTTTTTAATTTTTAAGGAAACTCAAAGAAATGCCATACGCTATAAAACTGGTTTGTTCTTTTCCCCTTTGAGAGCTTCATGGAATGCAATATGTTATCTTGCATACTTAGGTACATTCCTAACAAAGCAGAGTGGCTCCCAGTTTGATAAAATTGCTCAGTGCTAATGCTTTCTAATATATTAATTTTTTGCACTTAGGGTTTTTTTAGAAGAACCATTCAGAAGAACCTCCATCCAACCTATTCCTGTAAATATGAAGGAAAATGTGTGATAGACAAAGTAACAAGAAATCAGTGCCAGGAATGTCGCTTCAAAAAATGTATCTTTGTTGGCATGGCAACAGATTGTAAGTATATTTTTCTGGTTTTCTTTCTTGTACCTTTTTTTTCAATGTCTGTGTTTGCTTAAACTATGTTGATTGATGAAGGTTGTTAAAGTAGAGCAGAACTGCCAGCACTTTTCTGTTTTTAATAACTTGTAGCAGTGAATTGCACTCATTGCATCAAGCCACTTTCATAAGGCTGTAATTTTTTGTTTATCCTTCATCAGGCTCCACCTTCTCCTGGCCTTACCAAGCTGAGTAACAGTAGGAATGTTCACTGTATGGAGGAGAGGAGGGAGAAATGCATCTGGATGGACACTTTGCTTGAGATAAAAACATCTTGTTTAGAAAATTCTGGAGGATGTGAAATTGAATGTCATTGTATGAGTCATCCTGCAGTTGTTTGTTTTATTTTTAGCCCTGAAGAAGTTATCTGCTGCAAAGAATTCGAATTTCATTCTAAAGAACTAGAAAATATGGCTGTAAGATTAACCCTTAGGGGTCTTCTTTTCCTGCCATTGCATAGGAATTTACACCAATAACTTCAATTAGTGCACATGGGAAGAAGTCATGTAAAACCCCCAGAAGTCACATAAATTCCCCTGTGCCTTCATGGTTTTCGCCAGTGTAATCCTTTGCAGAAGAACTGACAGGAAAACAGGCCCAGTAAACAACAGAAAAATAGTCTAACTTAGTATTTTCATTGTTAACGTAGCGTATAACAGTGCCTTCTGTCTAGGGGGAAATAGAATAAAAGAGGCAATTTCATTGTAGCCAGGTAGACCTTCAGGAGAGGGGCTGGATCTCCCTGGGTCATGAGGGAGATGGTGGTCAGAGATGTGCAGCCTCGGGGCCTGCCTATCTGGCATCACTGGAAGTCATAAGACTCTACAGGATCATTGCATAACGACACCATTTGTAGGAATTAAGGAAAGACAAAACAACAGGCAGATTTTTTCTGATTGTGTCATGCAACAGGCAGTTGAGCCTCCTGTGAATAAATACTCCCACTTTCTTCAACCCATGTTACCTTCTTCTGGCTTCCAAGAACACATTCTACGCTTCAGAGCAGTGAGCATGCTGATACTACTTCAAAGAAAACAGAAGTGCATATTTCCCAACATTGATTACTCCAAGTCCGTTATAGGAGCACTTTGACACCTCACAAAGCTTTTACATGTTAATTTTGTTGGTGGAATAACCCCCTGAAGGCAATGGCAGTATACAAAACATTGCCAGGAGGGTAAGTCATTCTTTGCCACCTAGACTTCTGAGAAAATGAAGTTTGAAGGGAGAAATAAGAGAACTGTCTCAACTGTGGGTCTTTCCAAGGTACTTCTTTACTGATTAGTTACAGTGTTTGTAATCAATTAGTACCTCAGGCAGAGAAAAGACCAAAGTTCAAACAGCCTTAAGAGCTTCCTGCCATTTTTGTATGTTTTTTCCCCTGCTAGTGGTGTTGGATGACAGCAAGCGGTTGGCAAAGAGGAAGCTGATAGAAGAAAATCGAGAGAAGAGACGTCGGGAAGAGCTGCAGAAAACAATTGGGCACAAACCAGAGCCAACGGATGAGGAATGGGAGCTGATCAAAATTGTTACTGAAGCACATGTGGCCACCAATGCACAAGGTAGCCACTGGAAGCAGAAAAGGAAATTTCTGGTAAGGGCTGTAGCCTTGTACACTGTTCTTGGAACCAGGTTCCATTCTTTCTTCTGAAGTGCCTTCCCAGCATTGCAACCCCAGAGAGATTTTATCTGCCAGTGTGTTCATGTTTATGAAAAAGGGATGATTTTGTGTAGTTACTACTTGCTTTTTCTTGCCTGAACCTCAGGTTTGATCAGATCACGTATTTCAAAAGATAAACAGCGTGTTGCTAAGTTAACACTTACTCAACTGGATACTTTTATTGTGCTATGACAAGAAAAACTAGAAAAATTGTTTCACTCCTGATTAAGAACGGTAGCAGTCTATAATGCATACTGTATTTTATTTAATATATCTAGGGATAGTTGTCTTTATTACGGACTAGCATACAACTAGTATTGTAAGTGTTAAAACAATGTAAAATTTTAGGTGAAAGCTGGCTATTTTTGTTAATGACTTGCGGGCTTTGCTTCTTTTTGTTAATGGTGAATACATTATTAAAATAAATTAGGCAAAGAAAAATTAATGAGAACAGGATGATACATACACTATAGCATTGGGATTGCAGGCTACAAAACAACTTTCGTTTTCATCCTGTAACTAAGGATTAGAAAATAAAGGGTGATTTGTGATGCTCAACCTTAAAAAAGGATTTATTTGATTTTTCTAAATGGATTTTTAAGGGAAATAAATGCAGAATGCAGAATGCTTATACAGCACAAAAGAGAGATTATCGACTGCATTTCAGGAATACACAGGGGTCTTTAACAGTCTGTGTATAGCAAATCAGATAGAGAATACTCATCTTTTTGCAAGCCTGGGCTCCTGCTGCGTAATTCACCATGGGAATTTCAACTCATGGTTGAATTGGTAAAAGAAATTATGTATTCAAAGCAGCTGATCTCTTTTATAATGCCTTTTTTTAAAAATTCCAGTGACACCATCTAAATTTCTATATGAATGGCTCGTGTTCATACTGGCATGTAGTCAGAAAAACCACAGCCAGTGGTCACTGGCAAGAAGCAAGAGAGCACTTTCTAGGGGTGCTGCAGAGCAAAGTTTGAGGTGCTAGTTTTAGCAGACCAAGAAGCAGCTTCAATAGTGCTTTTGTTTGCTTAGACAGGAGTGCTGTTCTTTGGGTATCACCAGGTTTGGGATAAAGCATAGGGAGCTTGAGGTTGGGACTGGGAATGAACAGGCTGGACCACGGAAAATGTGGTCATTGCAGGACTTCAGGCTCTGGAAACTGTCACAGTGGAGGGGGAACCTCCAGCAAAAGGTGCCCAGAGACAGGGCATGAGGTGATGTAATGACAGGGCTACTGGGAGAAGGGAGGGATGGGGCAGAGATAGGGGTGGCAACTGTAAGGTGCAGTTCGTGAACCAGCTGTGACTTTCACACCTGATGCTGAAGTCTAGTGGTTTCAAGGCAAGCATAGGAAGCTCACTGACACTTTGCAGGGAGCACAGAAGGGAAGGTCTGGGATGGCATGCCAACCCCAGGTGGAGGACTTCGAAAGCCCCTGCCACAAGCTATTGAAGAACAAGAGAAGCTGATTGCATGCCCCAGTAGCTGTGGGTCTGTCCTTATGTAGCTAAGACTGGTTCTTTGACAACAGGAGCTCCTTTGAGGTCTGGACCTCTTCTGTTGCATTAGGTGGCAAGGGCTCTCCAGTGTGTTAGCTTTAGCTAGTGATCCTGGCTTCTTTTGCCTTTCCCGAGAAAATGCTGTGTTCTTTCTTTTTCTCCCTGACAAAGTTATGTGTGGTTTTAAGCATTTGGTCTTCTTGTTTGGAAGTGATGAAGGTTGTTTATCATGAGTACAGAGACAATGTGGTTTAGTTACCCAAGATTCAGGGAGGGAGGGAGCCTAGAACTGGGTTTATTTGAGTTTTTTAGTAGAAACCATCAGATAATTGAGTCCAGTCCTCTTCATTGTTTCTTGACAATTGGTGCTTGCTTTATTAACACATTGCTGAGATTTTTCTTGTAAGAAGTTAGATTTGGATTCAGATTGGTGACAGAGCTGTGGAAGGATCTTTTATTATGAGTTACTTTAAAAAGATGGCTGAGCACAAGTTTTTATTACAGATAGCACTTTCAGCACCTCCCCTGTTTAGGTGTCTTATGTAAATGTCATGGAGTCTGTCAGTCTTAAAAGTTTTCTTCACTGAGTTTTATTTAGTTTTTTACTCTAATATGAACAAAATGAAACCTTGACAGGTCTTTTACCATTGCAAAGCCAAACTTAGCAAACAAAAAAGCTTTGATATGTCTGTTTTTAAAATACATGGTAATGTTGACCAGCTGTCATAAAAATCAGGTAAACAAGTTCAAGTGCTGTTGGAACGAAAAAACACTCATTGCAGATTTTGCTTGAAACTATTTCATTGCATATCTCTATTGAGATGCTCAAAATATGATTTTTTTTTTCCTCATTTGGAGAAGCCTTGGGCTGAAGCCATGGAACAGGTGATTTTCAACCAAAATTTTACCCAGATGAGTTCAAATTTGGTCACATTATCCAGACCAGCTTTGTGTTATGCCATTCCTGCTCATCAGTTGTTTTAGCCCAGTTTTGGAAACTGGCCTTGGCAGTTGCCTGGGGTGCTGTGATACCTGGCCACCTGTTCTGTGGAGACTTTCAGAGCTTTGAGTAGGTGAAAGTGCCCAATTCTGCAAAGCTCGCAGTATCTTCCCAGGGGTAACATGTCATCTCAACTCTCTTTGCTTATAGAGAAACTTGAGAGTTTTCAGCACCTGTAAGAAACAACACACCTATGTTTTTAAGAAAAAGTAACATGTGCTGCACCCATAAAATACTCAGATACAGGCACAAGGAGGAAACTGCATGTGCACAACAATGCAGCTGCCCACAAAGGATGGGTAGCAGCATACCAGTCACTCATTTCTCTGTGCAGTCACATCTTTCACAAATGCCTTACAAATAAACTACATTTTGTGATATAATGGACATTACTTATAAATCCAATACCGTTACTCTTTATTTTAGCATATCTTCCACCACCAAAGCAGGACTTTTTTAGAGTATAAAGTAATTGCTCTAAGATAGATTGTTCTTTTAAATATCTTTATTTATATTCTTAGCCAGAAGATATTGGGCAGGCACCAATAGTTAATGCCCCAGAAGGTGGGAAAGTGGATTTAGAAGCCTTCAGCCAGTTTACAAAAATTATCACACCAGCGATTACAAGAGTGGTGGATTTTGCCAAAAAGTTGCCTATGTTTTGTGAGGTAAGAAGACTTCCTTGCACTCCTAATTTATACTCCTGTTGTTAAAAACTATTCAAAATACTCTGGCATGAAATTAAAAAATTCAGTATGTTAAAGATTAAAGAGACTCAAAATAGATGGGACTAGAATCATTTGGAATTTTATGAGTTTTCTTTTTCTTGTGATTTCTGAAACCCTGATTTCATTAGGGTTTTTTCTAGAGGTTATTGTGGTTCATTAGGGACTCAGATGTGTCTTTAGAGGTGGCCTTGAACAAAGCAAGTGAACAAAAAATTACTGTCTAGAAGCATTGTTGATATGTGTAATAAAATCTTACAGCACACAGTTCCTTATGTCCTTCTGGCTCCTTGGCAGGTACAGTATTGTAGAGTTGGGTCTACACAGTAAAAAATTCTTTAAATTCAGGAAAGCACCCCTATCCAGGAGTGACACTTGCCTCATTGGGTTCCTTAGACATGCTTTTCCTGAACAGGGAGGTTGCACATAAAAGAGTCTATAAAAGTAATGGATTGTCATTTTAGGTAGATACTCACATGCAAAAATATACAGTAAATAGACTTGGTTGCGCATTAGGAATGCAGAGGTCCTAAGCTGATCTCATTTACACCAAGGTATCATTTTTATTGAAGGACTAGATGCAATGGCTAATTATATTTTTTTTCCTAATTTAAAAAATGTTATCAGAGCTGCATCCTGAAATAATATTTCAGTTTTAATAATCTAAATAATTTTCATAGAATCATAGAATGGTTTGGGTTGAAAGGGACCTTAAAGATCATCTAGTTCCAACCCTCCTGCCATTGGCAGGGACACCTTCCACTACATGGAGTTTGCTCAGAGCCCCATTCAGTCTGGCCTTGAACACTTCCAGGGATGGGGCATCCACAAATTCTCTGGGCAACCTATTCCAGTGCCTTACCTCCCTCACAGGAAATAATTTCTTCCTAATATCTAATCTAAACTTACTGTCTTTCCATCACCCCTTGTCCTGTCACCACATACCCTTTTAAATAGTCTCTCTCTCCATCTTTCTTGTAGGCTCGCTTGAGGTACTGGAAGGCCTCAATTAGGTCATCCTGAAGCCTTCTCTTTTCCAGAGTGAACAAACCCATTTGTCTCAGCCTTTCCTGATAGGAGAGGTGTTCCATCTCTTTAATCATCTTAGTAACCCTCCTCTGGACTCTCTCCTACAGATCCGTGTCTTTCCTGTGCTGGGGACCCCAGAACTGGATTCAGCAGTCCAGGTGGGATGTCACCAGAGTGGAGTAGAGGGGCAGAATCACCTCCCTCGACCTGCTGGCCACGCTGCTTTGAATGCAGCCCAGGATAGGGTTGGCTTTCTGAGTTGCAAGCTCACGTTGCCAGCTCATGTCCAGCCTCTCATCCACCAGTACCCTCAAGTCCTTCTCAGTAGGGCTGCTCTCAATCTTCATCCCCTAGCCTGTATTGATACTGGGGGTTGCCCCGACCCAGGTGCAGCACTTTGCACTTGGTCTTGTTAAACTTCATGAGATTCCCACACGCCCACTTCTAAAGGTTGTCCAGATCCATCTGGGTGGCATCCTGTTGTTCAGGTGGGTCAACCACGCCACTCAAATCGGTGTCATCTGCAAATTTGCTGAGAGTGCACTCAATCCCTTCATCTTTGCCATTAATGTATATATTAAATAGCACTGGTCCTGTACAGACCCCTGAGGGACACCACTTGTCACTGGTGTCCATAGGGACTGAGCTGTTGACCACTACCATCTGGACCTAACAGTCCACCCATCAAATCCATCTCTCTCCAGTTTAAAGAAAAGGATGTTGTGGGGAATTGTGTCAAAGGCTTTACAGAAGTCCAGATAGATGACATCTGTAGCCCTTCCCTCATCCGCTGATGTAGTCACTCCATCATAGAGGGCCACTAAGTTGGTCAGGCAGGACTTGCCCTTGCTGAAGCTGTGCTGGCTGTCTCAAATCACAGTCCCTGGCCTCCATCTGCCTTAGCATAGCTTCTAGGAGGATCTGTTCCATGATCTTCCCAGGCACAGAGGTGAGGCTGACAGGTCAGTAGTTCCCAGAGTCCTCCCTTCTACCCTTTTTAAAGGTGGGTGCAATGTTTTCCTTCTTCTGGTCACGTGGTACTTTGCCATGACTTTTCAAATATCATGGAGAGTGGCTTGGACTCTGACAGTCCCATAGGCTTATGTGTGTTCAGGTTCCTCAGGTGGTCTTTACTTACAGTGGGAGGACTTTGGTCCCTCAGTCCCCATCCTGCTGTCCACTCGAGAGGTTGCCATTGAAGACAGGCAAAAAAGTTGTTGAGCACCTCAGCCTTCTCCTCGTTCGTTGTTATGAGTTTACCAGTATTGTTTATTGGGGGGTACACCTTCTTTGACCTTCCTTTTTTGCCTTTTCTGGTTAACAGACATGTCGAAGCCCTTCTTGTTATTCTTCGCTTGTCTTGCCAGGTTCAGTTCCAGCTTCATCTTGGCCTTCCTCACCCTATCCCTACACAACTGAACTTCCTCTCTATATTCTTCCCAGGTTACCTGTCCTTATTTCCAGTACCTTTCCCTTTAGTTTTACCACCAGTTCCCTACTCAGCCATGCTGTCCACTTGCCTTTCTTGTCCAGTTTCTTGCTCCTGGAGATTTGCTAGCTCTTACGCTCTGTGGAACACTTTCTTTAAGATCTGCCAACTCTGTTCCATTCCCTTGTCCCTGAGGGAAGTCTCCCAGGGGATCCTATTGACTGTCTCCTTGGAGAGCTGGAATTTCACTTTCCTAAAGTTCAGTGGCCTAACTTTGACCCATATACCTCAGGACTCCAAATTTCACCAATGCATGACCACTGCAGCCCAGGCTGCCTCCAATTTTGACATCCCCACTTAGGTCGCTATGTTGGTGACCATCAGATCCAATATCACATCCCCTCTGGTAGGGCTGTCTATTACCTGGCTCAAGAATTTATCCTCCATTCCAGGAGTCTTCAGGATTGCCTACAGTCTGCTGTGCTATTTTTCCGGCAGATATCAGGATGGTTGAAGTCCCCCAGCAGTACAAGAGCCTGCCAGCAGGATGCCTCCTGTAGCTGGAGAAAGAAGGCTTTGTCAATGGGCTCCCCTTCATCTGGTGGCCTGTAGTAGACACCAGCCACGAGGTTCCCTTTGTTGCCTTGGTCTCTGATTCCTACCCAGAAGGCTTTCAACCAGCTCATGGATGTTCTTCAGAGACAACACTTCACACTCAGTCCACCTCTTGAAGTAGAAAGCAATCACTCTGCTTCTGCTTCCTCCTCTGCCACTTCTGAAGAACTTGTAGCCATCAATAGTCACACTCCAGTCTGGGATTTGTCCCACTAAGTTTCTGTAATGGCAACAAGGTCATAGTTTTCTAGCAGCATGGTGATCACATCTGACGCAGATGCTGTTTCCGCTACAATCCAGTGAAAGGCTTAGGCACTCCCTACAGCCTGAAACCTGGACAGCCATGTGATTTTTTTGGGGGGAGCTCTGTCTAGGTCGCTACGTTGTTTTGGGTGAGGTAGACAACTTGGCTCCTTGCTGAGTGGGTACTATACCTGATCTCCCCCCAAGAGGGCCATGACGCCCACGAGCTCTGGAGCTGGTAGTGTATCCTCGCTCTGCCTGCACAAAATGCCATGCCATGCCCCAGCTGACGTGCCATGCACTGTCCATCCACACTGATCGCTGCACTCCTGGTCGCTTGCACTCACTGGAGGTGGCTTTTCTACAGGTGGGGGTTGGCATGACCCTGCAGGGATGATAATAATATAATATAATGTAATAATAAATAATAATATAAAGTAATATATAATTAATTAGAATATGGTTAAGAGTAATATATTACTATTTGAATAATTCTAAGTCTCGTGAACCTCTTAGGATTCCCAATCATGGGAGTTTTAACATGGGAATATCCCCAGTCCAGCCATGGAAGGATGCCTGCCTGTTTGCCCACACTGCAAAGCAACAATTTACTCTCCTACTGAAATGCCAAGTGAATGGCATTCAAAATGGGAGTGACTATGGTTAGTGAGTTCATGGGGCTCCCTGACTCAGGAACAGTGTTTTGTCCTAATAGCATCAGTCAGGAAGGAAATGTAAGGCAGCCACAGCATTTTACTCTTCTGAGGCTGGCAACTTTTCATTATGGTCAGTCAGGGAGAGCTATGTATGTCCTCTAGCACCTACAGAACAAGAAGAGGTAAATATCAATAGTTGTCATAGTGTAAATAGCTTATCCTGGCTAGCCTCAGCATTGGCTCCATCAGTCAAGAAAGAATGAAATGGTGGCCAAGCGTGAAGATCCTAAAATACAAGGAATGTGTCCATAGATCAAGAGGTCCCTGCAGCATTTAGTGTCTGAGGAAATCTGTCTCCTCTGATTTGGCGTTTGTTGGTGGGAAGTTGCAGTGACATACCAAGGTAGTCTTTTCGATTTAGAAAGCTTTGGCAGTCACACACAGACATCAGTGCCTATCTGACATCTCCTACCCCTCCTGGCTACCATGGGCCCACTTGTGTCAGAGCTAGGCAGGAAGCATGGATGAAGAAGTCAAGGCGTCATCGGGAATGACTTTTGTATGTTGGGTGGCTCACCTGGACAAGCTTTGTTTACAGCTGAGCCCCTGTGTAAACCTAACACCCATAGACGGCAAGGTCTGATGGCAGGGTGAGGGACAACTCCTCATGAACACAAAGGAACGGGACAGCTGTCCTCCGAGTTGTCGTATAGTTCTTGCTGTAGCATGAAGAAAATGACAAATATTTGCTTCTTTTTGAAGAGGCACCATCATGTTAACTTCATTTCAGTTATGGTTTTTAACCTATATCTTTTTCTTAGAAGAAATACTGTGTGGGCTGTGGATTTGTTTAGGAGAAGAAACCCTCCTTTCTCCCATAGGAGACCATTTATACATTATGTCAGTTCTTAATTCCACAGAGGCTAAGGCTGAGAATGTAGTAAATCTCAATGAAAGAGGGACACGACAGGGAACATTCATAACCGCTTATATATTCATGGCTACTTTTCCTTCTTTATTTCATCTTTGGACACATGCAGAAGCACCGTGAGTGCCCAGCGTAGTTTGTGTACATCCATTGGCCCCTGCCTCAAAACAAGAATCCCATCCCAGAGTAATTGAAGTATAAAGAAAACTTAATTTACTTCTCAGCATTTCTGCTGTTGTTTCCTTCTTGCATTTCCTTCTGCTTAGAAGATGAAGATTGAGGAGAATTTAGTGATGTGAGTTTTAAGTGTCTCAGGCATCACTGGTTCCACAGTGGGTGAAGCTATGTCAATACCCTTCAAGGTAGCTCAGCTCAGTTCCATGGTGCTGCATTGCACATGTCCTTTCTCTAGAGGTGAGCACCTCAGGTTCCTGCCTTTTGTTTTTTTCTCCCTGCCTCTCTCTGCAGAGAGAGGAGGAAAGGTCAACATGTGGCAGAGATTCAGTCACATTTGTTGACCCCACTTCTGAAAGATGCTCTCGTAGCAACACTCAAGTAATGAGTGTAGGTAGCGTTAAAATCTGCACAGTTGAGAGTAGAGCTGACAATCCAGCCTCCTGTCTTTGGTAACTCCTGCTACTGGCAGATAAGACCTGAGGCTTGGCATCTGTGAAATGGATGTCCCATGTATCCTTCAGAATTAAGAAGCAGGTGAAGGGCAGGCATAGTCAAATCACCTCAAAGTTTTTAAAAAATTCAAGTAGGAAGAGAACTTCTCATTAGTTTAATGGCTCATAATAAAACAGCCAAAGCATCACAGAGTATCTCCTCTACTGTTATCTCTTTCTTTTCCACTATTCTTCCTTCTCCTTAAAGGTGTTTTTTTTTAGTTTCTCTTTTTTTTCTCTCTTCCTTTCTTTCATGTCCCTTTTTTCACTGTTGTTGCTTATTCTGATATCTCTGCACGATTCCTCTCACAGATCTGTTCTTTTAATTTTTTTTAACTTTGTTTCTTTCCCTCCTTCAATCTCAGCAGCCAAACAGTGGCATTGTCATTGGGTAGGGAGACTGCCACTGTGCCTGTGCAGTCTTCCCCACACTGCTGCTGAGCTGAGGGTGCTGCTGAGCTGAGCAGGGAAAGTGATTTGCCCGGAACAGGATGAGTCAATTTTCTTCTGTATCAAACACTTCACACCTGAAGCTGATATTGCTGGGAAAGTGGTTGCATGATTCAACTCATTTTCCTGACCATGGCTGGCTTGTGCTTAAAACTCTTAACAGGGAACTGCTTTCCACTTGCATTAGGTAACTGTCTGGCATCCACTCTGTATCATTTTACACCAAATCAATGTACTTTGCGAGTACACAGTTGCCATGTAGACCTGTAGTTCATGGGGGTTTCATTTTGAATTGCAGAACAGGTAAATGTAATAATTTTATATGAATCAGATATGGGTGGCTTTTTGCCTCCTTTAAAGCCAAGTAGAAGTGAGTTGCTTTTTCTTATGTGTGACCCTTGCTGCTCACATATGTGAACAGTCTCAAAATAATCCCAGTGGTTTTTGCTATCATTGAATTACCTATAAAGACATGATTTACAGAAACACATTCTGCTCATGTGTCAGCATTCTGGTTATACTCTGTAAATACAGAACCTGCGTCCAACAATCTGGACAGCTTGCCTCTGTTAATGTCGTTTAGCCCCATACCTTGAAGATCACAGCTTAAACACCAGTGTAAAAGCTGTATCTGTACCATAGATAATGTAGGGAGTCTAGGGAGAACAGCCTTACTAGGCTAAGTGTAGATTAATAAGTTCTCTGTTGTTCAAATGGGCAGTGAGAATTACTGCCCCAGCTATTCAGGTATCTCCTCTACATATAAACATTTATTTCATTCCTTTTACTTAAAACACAGTCCACTCTCACAGACCCTCCCAAATGTCTTTCTTTATCTCTGGTCAGGTAAGAAATAAGCGTGGCTGGCATGAATTTAACTGGGATGGCCAGGGTCTGTACCAGCCCCAATTATAGTTTATTCTGTTATAAGTTGTAAGCTAAGGGAGCTCAGGAGGGGATGTTAACCTGCTGGCAGTTCCTGAAGGCAGGAATGCAAATCTCCGGGGGTTTTGTGGTGCAGTCAGTCAGCAGTGTGTTTGGAGCGTAGCTGCACCATGAGAGGTAGTGTCCTGGGGTGTGAATTGCAACTTCATGCTCATGGATTTATTGTAGTTGTAAAAGCAACTCAGTCTGACAAATATATATTTTTCTTTACTATTTATAATTTTGCAGCTGCCATGTGAAGACCAGATCATCCTTCTGAAAGGCTGCTGTATGGAGATAATGTCCCTCCGAGCAGCAGTTCGCTATGACCCCGAGAGTGAGACTTTAACACTAAATGGGGAGATGGCAGTGACAAGGGGCCAGCTGAAAAATGGGGGTCTTGGCGTAGTGTCTGATGCCATTTTTGACCTGGGCATGTCTCTTTCTTCATTTAACTTGGATGACACTGAGGTCGCCCTTCTTCAGGCTGTTCTGCTCATGTCATCAGGTGAGAACAGAAATATATTGGAATCCTAGTTATTTTTAAACTCTTTGGTCTTTGTCACAAGCCTCTTTTTAAAAGAAATAAGATATGTTAGATCTTGTAGTGCTGCCTAAAGTGGGAGAAATTTTCTCTCACAATCCCAATGCAGCTTAGGCTTAGTTTGGTAAGCACTAGGAAAAAAATTCAGGGTATTCAAAAACATGGACATAAAAGTGGCTTTGGTAACACACCTTGCTCAGTTTGGTACTTACAGATGAGGCAGGGATGATCATCAGAAAGAACTCAGTTCTGGTTCAGAGCCGGTGTGTCTTGAATGAAAAACAGATGATTTAGCAACATTGGTCCTTACAATAAGTTAGTTCCCTTTTCCCCTGGATACTGTCATGCACTTGGCGGTTATACATATTTCCATCAGTCTCATATGTTTAGTTTGACCTGCCCTAGTTTCCCTAATTAGCAGCACCACTGTTCCCTAATGGGCGTTTGAGAGTTGTGCTGTTTTCCTACACTGGGACCATTTGCAAATGGTCACTTGCTGGCATAATACAGAAGCAGCATCATGTGACTTCCAAAGAGTTTCTAACCTTCTCAATTTGAGTGTATTTTCAAATATGCTTCCACTGATTGTGCCAGCCCAAAGAGGAAATTCCATTCTTGGGCAGTGGCAGATTTGGCAAGATTTTAAAACCGCTTTGAAGATTGGGCACTGAAAACAATGTACAGTCAGTGATTTACAAACATCAACAAACTGCATCTGAGACAGAAAAGGTTTCCACATAAATTACAATCCAGCACTTGATCTTGCCAATCAAAACATTTTGATTTCTTTTTAGTTCCATATACAGTGATACATGAGTAGTGGTTTCAGAAGGCAGTTCAAAGGACCTGCTTTTCCAGAACTGTCTCCTGAGAAGTGACTTGTGAAGGGGCTGGGTGCCAGCTGAGATAGTCAGGCAAATATTTGGCCTTTGTTGTACCTTGGTGCTCCATAACAGTTTCCTTTGCAGCTCATCTGGGATCAAAGCATGATCAAAGCTTTGGTCAGACTGTAGAGAAACAGATAGAAGGGAACTGTAGTTTACATAACTGATAAGTAATTTTTTTGTTTCTTTATTAGTTGTTTTACAGAAATATATAGGTAGAAGCCTTAGCTGAAATCAGGGATCTGTTGCTCTAGTCACTGTTAAGGAGACACATTCCAAACATCTATACTCTAAAAGGGCAAAACAGGCAAAGGGTGAAGAAAAGAAGGATTATCTCCTTTTTTTAATGGGGACAGTACTGATAAGTGAGGTGTCCAGGGTGAAGGAAGTTGTTTGTGGCAGAGCCAAATATCCATGGTCTCTCTTCTTTCTTTCCTAGCAATGGAATCATCCTATTTTTCCTGATTTATAATCAGGACCTTGTTAAAGCAGATAAGTAGTAATGATAATTCTGCTGCTTTGTATCCACAGATCGCCCAGGCCTTGTTTGTGTCGAGAGAATAGAAAAGTGTCAAGAGGGATTCCTCCTGGCATTTGAACACTACATCAATTACAGAAAACACCATGTTGCACACTTTTGGCCAAAACTGCTGATGAAAGTGACAGACCTGCGAATGATTGGAGCCTGCCATGCCAGCCGCTTCCTGCACATGAAGGTGGAATGCCCCACAGAACTGTTCCCTCCATTGTTCCTGGAAGTGTTTGAGGATTAGAGAGACTGGAGCGGTTCTCCGCACCCCCGTCGCACTACTGGCTGTCATTTCATCCCGTTGCCCAGCTCTTCTCACCTCTGTTCTTCTTTCATGCTCTTCTGTTTCTTGAGACGGGGTTGGGTTTTTGTTTGGGTTTTCTTTTGGGGTTGCTAGGGGGCAGTTGTATACACATGGATGAAAATATCCCTTTAATGCGGGTACTTGTGACTATTGCAATTTGTTCTTCAGTCCTTTGGTGTGAGTGCTTTGACAGCTTAACAGTGAAAATACGAACAGACCAATCTCATTCACCAGCACTTGTGTGGTCACCAGCTCACACACATCATTGCTTGAAAAATATGGGAGAGAAATTGAAGTGGCAGAAAATAAATTGGCCTTCAAGTTAAAACAGCTATTGTTAATTTGACCCTGGCAATTCTGTCTAGTATTACCTCCTTTTGCAGGGTACAGGTGACCAATTCGTAATATGAAATTTCTGGTTTTCATGATTATTGCTATTGTAACAATTAACATTATTATCTAGGATCTTCATCATCATCATGATCCCATAATTCTTTGAGGATTGTTCCAGCAGATACAGTTTAACTGTGCCCCAAGTACTTAAAATAATGCAAAGTGTTTAGAAGGGACTGACTCTTTTTTTTTTCCATGTGTATAAGATTAAGATCTTCAATTACTAAAGTTGAACTCCAGGTAGCTTCTCTGGAAGGTCTGTTGGAGTAAGAAGGGGAATTTGATCCTCTGAGGTGCTTTTTCTGAGAGTGGCGAGGTCTGCTTTTTCTGAGATGCATGGAAAATCCGTCACTCTGAGGGAGAAGACTCTCTGTCAGGATAGCAGGCAGTTCCTCAGAGTTATTCAGGGATATGAGGGCTCACGGAATGAGGAAAAGGAGAATGAAACATATGGGGTGATGTTCAGATGGGACAGAAGCCAACTGTGTTATTAACGACACTCAAGACTGTACAGCTTTATCCCAGTAATCCAAATAGTGTTGCTCAGCAGTAATGCTTTGTTTTATATATATATATAAAGTTTATATGCACATATATATATAATTTTATATATATATAATTACAAATCTTCAGCAGGTGTCTTAAACATATTTCCATGTTTTTATCTTCTCTCTCTCCTTCTCTTACTCTCTACCGTGCGTGTGCGTGTGGATGCGTGTGGATCAGCTAGGTTCTTCCTCCTTGGTGTCTGTTCATGTTTTGTTTGGCTAGATGCTCTCTTGATTCTTTTAATTTATTTCCACTAACTGCACTAGCAGGAACCAAACTGAGCAATGACAAAATGTCCTGCTGCCGAAATTCTCAAGCCAGTACTCACAGTCCTGGAATGTCTGGAGGCCAGTGGTGAGGACATTATAGGTAGAGGTTCCTCTCTGTCATCCATCTCCGTTCAGGGTTGTTATCCCTGTGTTTTATAAACTTGATATTAAACCATTCTCTGAATTTGTATGATACATCAAAACCATCCTTCTGTTCTTCCTGGGAACCAGAGACTTAGCTCACGTATTTTGCACTTCTCATACCCTACGTTCTTTCACGTTGTGCATTCATTTGTACCAGTTTCTTTCTCTGCTATTTATTGACCTATTTGCCTGGCAAGTCAGTGGGCATTGTTAGGGTGGATGTGTTCACTTTCAGAGCTCATGGCCCAAATCTCAACCCATATGTTATGTGTTTATCCCCTCACAAAAACATGATACTCAGGAAAACTTATAGGTGGAACACAGTATATGTGTGTCAGGGGTTAAATTCTTTCCACCCCCCTTTCCCTACATCATTGAGAAGGCATTGGAGTGCTATTGGCCATGTTTTCAGGGATGTTGAATCTTGTTCTCCCTGTTCTTTGATACCATATGCACCTGTGATGAGCTGTGAGCACTGATGTTATCACTTAGGGTTTTTTTGTCAGAACATAAACCACAATGGGGTGTTTAGGGGTTTTTTGCAGATAGCGGGGAAGACAGGCCAGTGGGGATTTATTCTTACATATTTGCTGAAGTTGAAGAACCTCTGTTGTTGGCTATGCTTGCTCCATTTTGAAGTATGCATCTAAGCAACATCAGTCTCTATCCAAATTCCCTGTCGAGCACTGTCTTGGGGACAGAGTCAGAAACTAGCTTTTTGGATAGCTGATGTGGGGTGATTTGATAGGGAACTGATAGCATATAGGAAATGTAGAAAAGAAGCTGATCCCTTACTTGCGTCTATGCCCACAATGGCTTGTAAAGGAAAGAGAAATGTGCATGTCTTTTGGAGTTCTCTTCTGCCACGGATCTGAGCTTGTTGTTCCTCCTGGAGCCAGTGCAATTACCTCACCTGTTTGCTCAATGTGAGCTTGAGTTAGTGTTCCAACTTTTGACTGTGCCACGGATGAGACCCAGGAGAAAAAACGTCGTGTTTCTCTTAGTTCTAAAAAAAGCTGATGCAGTTTGGAGCTGTGCTTAATCAGGGTTCAGAAAAATCAGGCCTCCTTCCTTAGGTGAGTACAGATGGACTGAAGTGCCTAAAATCAGGCAACCAACTTTGACAGGTTCGGCAGTGCTCTTAGCAGAAAAGACATACATCAACATCCTTTTCTAGCTTTTTAGGTTAAGTTGGAGTCTGACTCTGATTAACAGTAAGATAGTAGTATTCCTTAATTGAAAACTAAGATGAAGCTCTTAGTTGGACAGATTTGATGTACTGACATCTAATGGCCTCTAATCTCCTACCAGTCTTACTTTGTGTGACTTCATTTACTTCCTCAGTACAACTGCTGATTTGTACGATCATGAGAGCAAAACTAGACCACATGAGGATGCTCTTGCAGACTTGCCAGCGGATACTGACTTTAGTTCTGCAAAGACAAGCTTTTAAATATCAGTGGTCTCGAACCATTGTGGCATTGAGCCACTGCGACTGACCACCTCAGTGGCAGACATCAGTACTGTAGTCAGTGCCCTTTGTAGTAACTGGCCTTCTGAGTGAAATAACAAGCGCATGCATTCCAGTGCAGTCCAGAGTCTCGTTTCTGATGGTGCCACGTAGCTCTCATGTTTGCTTTGTGGTCTATGTGTGGGTCTTACACAGAAGATTTTTCCTGTCAAACCTGATTGTCACCGTTCATGGTTTCGCCCTGAGTAACATGTGCATTTAGACACTCATTTCATGTGTAATCTCAGTTAAGTTATGATATTTATAATGACATATATAGCGTGTGATAATGATTTTTGTTTACATTCTGCCAAAATGTAGACGTTAGAGTTAGACCTCCAAGGTTGAAAATCATCCTTGAGCAGACTGCTTGCATCTTCAGAGGCAGGCATCAGAAAGAGAGAAAAACTCTCCAGAAAGACCATTTATATCAGAAATCTGCCAAGAGAGGGCTGTTGATCACAAGCGGAGCATGTCATTGCTAGTGATGTATTTTTATGCTATGGAACTCTAATCTGTATGTGTCATATTGACTTCTTGCTGCATGAATCATAAATTATAAAAATCAATCTTATGGTTTTGAGATGTAGCCAGCATTCCTAAGGCTAAACCTTTTTCATTGACAGAATCAAAATCCACAACCAAGGAACGTTTTCCTCTCACTGTGAGAGCAATTAAAAGTGTTCAACATTTATCTTTTCACAAAGGAAGAGGCAACAGAACCTCTTAATGTGTCTTGTTGTTGTGATCATCTGGAAATGATTGCCAGACATTTCCTTTTGATATAGTAATGAAGTGATCTGTATTTAAATTTTATAGAGAGAATTTTATTCTAGTGTGATAGAGATTTATTTTCCACTTACAGACTCAAAAAGGTGTGAGCACGTTTTTGTTTTTGGGTTTTTTTTTACTATGGTATATTTTTGCTTTAAAATTAAAAACAAAAAAAAAGGTTTGGCCTTATCACAAAGTTTTAGTATAGATGTTAGCAAATGCAAAGAGTATGCATTATTTGTGTGTATCCACATTGACTGATGTCGCCTTCAAAAAGCAATATTGTGCAGGTAATAAGTTGTTTGTGACTGTCCATTGCACAGTTTACCTTCTTTAAAAGCTAACCTTGTTTATGCACAAGACAATCAAATGTAAATCTACATCAGCACCCAGGTGTGGATTAAATTTATGTAAATTACTGAGCACAATGTAAAACATTAAAAGACACTTTATTTAATTACACATTTAATGTCGGTAAAGATAGTATCAGGGCATGAACTAGCTGACATACTGTAATTTCTTTTTTCCTACTTCCTTAGCAGTCTTCAGTTTTAGTTTGCTCATAAATACATCAAATTAGTAATTCATAATTTTTTTTAAGAGAAGGGTGGTTTGGGTTGTTTATTTGTTTTTATTAAGTTGGTTGGGAGGACTTATTATTTTGTCTATGAGGTTTGTGGGTTTTGCTTATTTGGTTTATTTTTTTAATATCAATTTCATGCCCTGAGGGTAAGGCAAACATTACACCGTACAGTAAAAAAAACAAAGTACCTTGGATGATGTATTTTTTTGCAAACAGTGTTAAGAGTTATGCTAGATTGGTAATATTTTTTCAGCCTAAAATATATTAAAAAAAATCTGTGATCACAAATGTTTTAAACTATCTAAAGAGAAAATTTGTATATTTGGGGGAAGAAAATAATTTTTACATAGCTTTTGTATGCAGATATTAAAATGTAATTATGAATATAGTGGGCATAGATAACTGTGTAAGCTTGAATTCTAAAAAAGAAAAAGCTTATAACTGAAAAGTGGTCCTGGTGTCTCTGTCTCTTTGTTGCGGGCTCTTTCGTCAGCTCTGTCGCACACTTCCAAGCCACCAGAATGGGAAAATTAGGACCTAGAGCACAATGTTTTATCAACTCTAACCTGCTCACATTTCTATCTTTCTGCATCCCTTTCATCACCTACCTCATATCTTATCTCCTCTCCTCCCCTCCCTTGGGCACCCAATCAGAGTTTTTCACTTCCTCACTCCTCACAGCAGCCAAAATTAATTCACTCCAGTGAACTGAGTCATGATTTATGTCTCACTCAATTACATTTTTTAAGGGAACGCCCTTTTTTTCCTTCTCCACTACTAGCCTAAACAGGGATGGTTCACAGGAGCAATAAGCTTCCCATCTTTTCATACATTGCATGCCTCAGTCTCTTACCTATTGGAGAAGATATTCTCTTCAAATATTTTCTCTAGTCACCTATTCCACTGAAGTTTCGATTTCTCCTCCAGTCTGTTCATTCCCATCAGAAAGAAAAGCAAGACCTAGTGCCTGGATCCAAAGTTGTTCCTTGGCCTGTCTCAGATGGGAAACCTATTTCAGGCTGTTGTTTCATGGTGATTTCCACAGGCATTTGCTGGCTGACTGCCAGCTCCTGATCCTGGTCCCCTTCCACATGAGGTGCTGGGAGCCTTCAAAGGGATGCTGAGCTCCCTTGCTCTGCCTGGCATTGGTGGGAGTGCCTTCCCGACACTGGGCTTGGTGTCCTTAGGGAGTGCTGTGCTGGCACCTCAAGGGTTTGTTCCCACTGTGGCCCCTGGGAATAGGGGCTGTCTTCAAAGGCAGGATCTCCATCTGAAGAGCTGGAGGGAAAGCATGAAATCCCTGCTCTGCCTTAAATGGAATCCCTTTGAGCACTCCAGGTACCTTAGTGGGGAAGTCTTGCCAAAGCCTCTGCTGAGGTTGCACCGAGTGAGCAGCGATGTGGGCTGCTCAAGCCCCACAGGACCAGCTCTGGAGTGAGGAATTGATTTGGTGCATAACAACTTGTTTACTTGATGTGAAGAAATAATTCTGCTCCACAGATGCCAGCGCTCTGGCTGTCACATTTTCAGGCTTAATTTGTAGTGGTGAAGTCTGTGTTTTTGAAAAAGTAGAATGAGGTCTGTTGAGAGGAGCAGTGTTTTGACAGCTGCATGAATTTGTTTCAGTGTCTATTTGTCACTGCAGAGAAGGATGTAAGAGACGGTCAGTTCTCCCCTCAGAGCTCTGACTGCAGCAGGAGTGTGTTCTCAGCCTGTTGTGGGCCACCTCATGCATCGTGAGCCTACTGGTGAACAAAGCTGAAGTTTGTTCATCCTGTTGGTGACAGTGGGTGAAGGTTTTCTCTACTTGAAAACTGACCCATATCTTAAGGATTTTCTCTGTGGACTTAGGAATAAACAGACAGATATATGTCTTATAGTCATGTGTGCTGTATGGTATTCCCCATAGCATCAATAGTTTCAAAACAAAGCTCCCTTGGTACACACAAAGATGTGCCTGAAGATGCTTAGAATTATAAAAATGGAGGAAGACCCTTTGAATCATTTAGGAGAGTTTTGACACCCTAACATCAAGGAATACTGAAAAACTGGTGGGATCCCTGAATCAGAAGCCCCAAAGGGAGAAGTAGGAAAGTTCCTAGGTCATCTTGACCTTGTGGTGCCTTGGAAACTTGGAAAAACTTGGAAAAGTGGTCCAAGTTTGGTACCCTGCTGTGCAGAACCAGGGTGACCTCCTACAGGGAAAACAAGACAATTCCTACTGGACTGTATTTGGGAAACACTGTAAAATATTAGAGAAGGACATCAGCAAATCAAAAGCAAAACCCCAAATAAGTCATTTCCCAAATGCCATTGGAATTTGAATTTGCAAGAGACTGCCTGAGTTGGTATGGGGGTAGCTTTAAGGAGTATCTCTCTGAACAGAAATGCTCTAGTTGCCAGAAATAAAAGCAGTTTTGCAAAATCCAAATGAAAGTGGTATTTAAAGGGAAAAAAAGATATATTATATTAGCTGCAAGGTCTTTATCTCCCTGATCAGAGGTAGGAGCAAAAAGGGGAAGAAGTTGTCTTTGCTGGGATAGCTATAGAGGCAGAAAGCTTCACTGCCTGATGTAATGTTTAAAATGGAAATGAAAGTTTAGCATGCCTTAGTGTGTATATAAAGTTGCAGTAGGAGTTGGCTAGGGCTGGAAAAGAAAGAAAAAAAAAAAGGAAAAAAAAAGAAAGAAAAAGAAAGAAAGAGAGAAAGAGAAAGAAAGAAAGAAGGAAAGAAAAAAAGAGAAAGAAAGAGAAAGAAAAAGAAAGAAAGAAAAAAGAGAAAGAAAGAGAAAGAAAAAGAAAGAAAAAAGAGAGAAAGAAAGAGAAAGAAAAAGAA
>NW_020897695.1:6214310-6270927 GCF_003984885.1 Neopelma chrysocephalum | reverse complement strand
AAAGAAAAAGAAAGAAAAAAGAGAGAAAGAAAGAGAAAGAAAAAGAACGAAAAAAGAGAGAAAGAAAAAGAAAGAAAGAAAGAAAAAAGAAAGAAAAAAAGAAAAGAAAGAAAGAAAGCAAGGAGAAAACAGCAGTATTGGAAGAAGAGAAAGATCAGGAAAAAATGTATGCCCATGAGCAATACAATGTGCACAGAGACTTCTCATGGTCCAGACAATCCTAGATTTATTTTCTCATGATGAAAAAAGTGCATGCTGGCTTTAGATTATAATTCTTTCTCCAGAATTAGCCGCCTTGGAAAAGGGCAATGGGTAAGCTAACCTTGCACTTTGGATCAGTGCTTGCTAAAGGTGTAAGACAGCAGCTGTGAGAGCTGCAGGTAACGGGCTTTGCAGCTTTGCCGAAGATTGTGGTTCTGACCACCTACTGCATGCTTAGGCAGCATGCTCTGAGGAGCAATGCTGTCAATAAGGAAGACAGAGAGATTGAAAGGCCAGGTACCAAGTGCTCCTTTTGCACTGCTAAATTAGACTCTAGCGTCCTTCAAGCTGGGACCATTACTTGATGAAAAGAGAAGTAAGTTGAGTTCCTGTGCAGTCAAATTTAAAAAACAAAGCTGGAAATAATTAATGGGTCTGAGAGGCCAAATCTTGTGCCCCTTGAAGTCAGAGCTATAGATAATGGCAAAAGGTGAGATCCAGACTATGATCTTGGTGAAGTGTAGAAGAGA
The DNA here is from genome assembly GCF_003984885.1 of Neopelma chrysocephalum. Classification (NCBI taxonomy): domain Eukaryota; kingdom Metazoa; phylum Chordata; class Aves; order Passeriformes; family Pipridae; genus Neopelma; species Neopelma chrysocephalum. The sequence continues at coordinate 6,270,196 of NW_020897695.1, read as the reverse complement.
TCACAGGTACTGTCAGTTGCTTTCACAAAACGCACAAGAAAGTGTTTGGCAATTATGACACAGAAACATAATCCACACTTTAAAAGCAGTGCATCTTGGTGAAGCAGGTCAGAATCAATGAACGTGAGCAGCAAAAAGCCTGCAAGATGCATAACCATGAACATCTCTCTATTCCGGTACCCCAGCCCTTGCAGTGCAGGAGGACAAACAAGCCCTCAGCTCCCGTTAATGCTCTGTGAAGGCAGGTCCTGACATCAGTCCTACGTTCCCGTGCAGCATGCATGGAGAAGGAATGTAATCCAGAGGCCTGAGCCTTCCCTGGAAGTTCTGCTGACACCAGAGATGGGACGAAGGGCACCAGAACAGATTTCTACTCACCAGATCAGGAACTACAGAGATGGTATGATGGTCACAAAGGTCTGCCTGGATGAAATGGGCAGTAGCAACAGGGACAGGTCTGCTGCCTCTGAAGCCTATGTACAAAGCTCAGGAGCAAGGTGTTCTTTGTCAGGAGTCTGTAGTATTAAAATGAGCATCTGATGGTCTTAAAATCACATTCACTTGTCTCCTATCACCACGGTTTGTAAGCGGTGAATATTGCTGTCAAGACCCATGGAAGAAACGAGAGATTATGGGGAAGGAAGCTGTTTTGGCCAGAAGTAGAGGGGTTTGAGCTTCCTCCAGACTCTTTGCATATTCACAACTTTGCACTCAACACAGGGCTAAAAAAACAAACTAGACTGATCCATTTCCAGGCTATATCCTTAAAGCCCTGAAAATGAAGTGCTGATTGCCCTTTGAATCAAAGGTCTTTTGGGGCTGACAGTTCATTTTAGAAGCCAAGGACAGCTTCAAGTCCCAGGCTGCCCTGCGCTGAGGACATGGGAACACATTGGACTGGGAGTATCTGTGGTGAAATAACTACATGCCTCAAGCAGCCAGTGGGCACGCAGCTCCATGAGCCTGGAGCTGTTAGAGATGCACTCTGCCTCCAACTCTGGCACCACGGCTTGGCTGCAGGTCTGAACTCAGGGCAGAAAGGACACACGGAAACCGTTCAGGGTGTGAGGTGTGGGATTCTTCCTAATTTCATTTTTATTTCAAGTTCTATTAATAAAATCAGTAGTGAAATTAAGTAATCATCTAACGTTAATTACACCTTGTCACATTTCTAGCAGAGCTGATCTGATTTGCCTCTAGCCTTGGCTTCAGACAGTTGAACGCACCTACACTCCATTATTCCCACACATGTTTTTTTCTGAACTGGGCATGATGACAGTGTTTCAACTTCAAAATAAAGCTCACAATATCCATTTCTTTTTTTATGGTGAAAAATAAGGTGGTAATAAGGATTTTAACAAGGAGATGTCAAGACAACAGAGGTGTCTTGGCCAGGACAAGAGGCTGGACTATCAAGCCAGGTTTCAGAATTGTTTTCATGAGCTGTGATGCCTCACTTTTATCCATCCACAGCGCCAGGAGACTGATCTCAGCAGTATTTTCATTTTCATAAAGGAGGTAAGTAGGATATTTTTTCCCTTTTTCTGGGCTTCAGAAGAGTCTTAGGAGATGTTTGCCTTCCTCAGAGTCAAGATGTTTGACTTCTGCAAAGTGAAGTGAGCCCCTCTCAGCTGTTGACATTTGTGTCCATTGCAGATGAAGCTCTCCTCCTTATTGAAGTGTATTTTAAGCAGAGAGTTTGATCAGTAAGACAGAACACTTGTCTGCTCTAGCCACTTGATTTTCACTCCCATACATCACCTATATGCACACTCTGACTCCTGGGTATTTTCTTTTTCAGGTAGTGGTGGTAGCTGCTGCCCTTGGATTGGAGGTCAGGTGCCAAGGTCTTGTAAGAAGGAGGGTTTTTCTGGGTGGATGCCAGTGCTCTCCATAGACTGGAAACTTCTGTCACTATAAAAGTACTGCAAAAACTTATATTCTTTGTGAGAGGGTGCAGATTTTTCCTATTACATGAGTTAAGGGTCAGTTATGAAAACCTTGGTGTTCTTTGCTTTTGCAAGCTGTGGGATAGCTCAGGACTGCATTATTCTTGGACCAGATTTGAAGTAGTCTATCACTGAACATAAGAGCATGTTCTGAGCTTTGATTCACTTGACACTAACTTTAGAAGTTGATGTAATATTATTATATTAGGAAATCTGCTTGTTGTCTTCCCTCTAAGCATCCATCATGTGCCTGAAATGGATGCTGAGTGATTTGTACTGAATTTCCCTGTTTTTTTGACTCTGTCGCTTCAGGCCCACTTGTGGGAAACCAAACAGGCGTGCAGGCTAGAGAGCCAGAGGCAGCTACCCAACGAGAGGCCTCAGAGATAAAACTGTGTCAGAATAGACTTTAGGTGTTGGCACCCACTGGGTGAAATAACTTTTGTATAATTCAAACTAACTGATGACTAATAATAAGATCCAAGACTTGAAGCTCTTTCTGTAATTCCACTTCTTGAAAGGAGAGGTTGAAAAAAAAAAATCTCTCCCTTCTCTGTGTATATCCCTGTGTAAAATGCCTTCTCTAATACAGGAGTGTTTCCTTCTGCTTCTGCATTGGAGCATCAGTATTTTAATGATTTTTAAGTGCAAATATGATAACCAATAAATGACGACTACAACCTGCTACAACTAAGCAGAGACATAAGGTATAGCTTAAGGTTTGTCTAGTTTAAAGAGATGATCTAACTGATGATGGATGATGTGCCTGGGATCAGGCTTTAAAGCTGTTCAAAAATCAAGTGGATGTAGAAAAAAGTCTCACTTGCATCAGCCAGCCATCCTCAAAATATATATTAGTGGAGATCTTTCTGAATGAAACATCTATTTTTTTTTTCCTAAAGTGAGATTAACATCATTGAGAAGTGATATGTTTGTCTCACAAAAAGTGAGAGAACTTTGGCCTTTTTCACCAGTTTTACTCTGCACAGAGCCAGTGTAAGGGGGCAAAACCTTAAAGGAACTGGCTTTTTCAGAACATCCTAATTTTTTTGGAAAGCCAACTTTCTAGCTAACCCAGTTTGAAACATCATGCTCCAACCAGCCCAAATCACAGACACAAATGAAGATACAAAATAAAGTTGCTTTTACTGAGCCCCGATTTTGTGCCAGCAGCCTATATTGCATGCCTAGCACACTGGGTACCTGGTCAAACCCTGCCAGCTGTAAAGCAGGGCAGAGTGTTGGCAATTCTGTTGTTTAAAATGTCAGGACTCTTCCCACATGGAAAAGATGGTGCATTATACTGTGAATGTTGATTTTGCATCTAGGCAATAAGTGGTAGCTTGTGTGACAGACACACTGATGAATAGATGCAGGGAGCCTTTTGTCGTCTAAAATTTCTCTGCTGAAAAATACTGCCTGGCTGTTAATCTGGATGCACCAGGATTGCTTGTAAGGGGCAGGGTGGGTTTAGTCTGGTTCTGCAGGGTCTACCTTGAACTGCACTGCCTGGTGAACTGCACCCAGCTGGTGAGGACATGGGTGAGGGCGGTAGGAATTTTTGCTGCCTGAAAATCATATCATATTCACAACACAAACATCAGTTACAAGCTCTGTAACTGGGCCATGCAGACAGGCTGAGCCTGTCCCTTTGAGGAGTCTGGGCAGAGAAGTGCATTGATAGCTCAGGTTGTTGTTCCCTTTGGCTCTTCATTTGCAAATGCACATTGGGCCATTTGGAAGATTGCATTTCAGACTGGTTTAGAGAGAAAGATGGTTTTCCAACTAAATTAGATGTTTTGTAAGAACATTCTTACATTCTTCTTTTCAGCAACTTTTTTGATTCTACGACTCAGGCATTATTCCTCAGATATAGTGTTGCAGTTTATCCTGGGACCACAGCACAGGCATGAAAACTTAGAAACTAACACCTTCAGCTGGAACAAAGTGAAAACTGGTTTTGGAAATACAACCATAGGATCTTATGAAGCTTATCTCCCTAGCCAGGCTGCCTCTCTCCTTCCTTATCACCTGGCCTCTGTACCAGAAACTGTCAAACAAGCTCCAAACTCCAATGACCCCACCTCTGCAGCAGAATGAGGACACATAGCATCATCTCTGCCATTCCTGATAAAATAACTACAGGAGAGGAACTGAAAGCTTCTCTTTCAACTACTTTCTTTCCCAAAGTACTTTGTCAAAACTGCAGAAGTCACAGAAAGAAGAAAAATCCAGCTAATCTAAACAACAGCAAACCTCAAATCAAGGAGCTTGCCAGACTGATGAACGGACTTTACAAATTACCTACTTATATTTGTCCTTCTGCCTCCTCAGTCATTTGATTTCACAAGTTTTGCTAGGGAGATTGTAGATTAAATAGAGCAGCTTTGCCCAAACCAGTAGCAAAAAGTACCGGAGAGCCTAAAGTGAAAAACAGGAAACTTCTACACCACAGGAATCCTGAATGTTCAGTTTAAAGAGGATTCACTGATTGGAAAATGCAAAATATTGGCTTGAGGGCAATAACAATGATAAATGTTCAGAAAAGAGGGTGTGAGAGCCATCAAAAAAAAAAAGGGGGTAGTCCAGCTAAAAATCTTGTTTTGCACTTTGAGAGAAGTCTAAAATTTTCTAACTATGTAAAAACCCTGGGAGAAGTGTCTAAGACTTCACAAGCTAAGGAACTCCACTGAATACTAGGTTTAATATGGACTCTAAATCTTGTAAAAGGATGGTGAAGTCATGCCATAAAGATCATAAAATGTCCATTTACTATCTTCTAAATACCAGACAGACCCTTTGGACACAGGAATAGACTTCAAATACCTGTCAGCCCCAGAATTTGCTGCCTCCTCTCTGGTCATCCCTCAGAGCTAAGATGAGGGTTGATGTTGGTGGTGGGCAGCAGTGAGCTCTTCTCTCAGCCCCAGGCCAGTGCCCACCTGGCTGCTCAGCAAGAGGCTGGCCCTGGGTCAGGATGTAGGCTCTGGTTTCCAGGAGCTGAGGCTCCTACTAAGTTCTTGAACAGCCTGGAGGCAAGGATCTGGCAGCACATTGGCTAGGAGCAACACCCTTGTGCCCTTCCTGGGGCCAACAAGGTTTGCACTTGGCCCACTTGGTCAAGATGACTAGTATGGGTAGGTGTATCAGGAGAGTTAGAGAAAGGAGTGGCTGCCACATTTCATTATTTCATGGGTTTTAGAAAACTTCCGAAGTCAGGTTGAAGTCTGGGGCACACAGCCATTTCTGAGCTCTCCTGCCCTTTGATCTTAGAATTACTAAGGTTACAAAATACCTCTAAGATCGAGTCCAACTGTTAACCCAGCACTGCCAAGTCCATCACTAAACTATATTCCACAGTGCTACATATACATGGTTTTTGCCTCTCCAGGGATGGTGATTCCACTTCCCCGGGCAGCTTGTTCAATACCTGACCACCCTTTCAGTGAAGAAATTTTACCTATTATCCAATCTAATACCCCCCTAGTGCAACTTGAAACCATCTCCTGTTGAGCTGTTGTTTGTTACCTGGGAGAAGAGAGTAACACAGAGTCATAGGATCACTGAGGTTGGGAAAGACCTCTAAGATCATCAAGTCCAACAGATGAGCCCACCTGAACCTCAAACTCAATACGACCTGACACCACTGACCCCATCCCGTTACGGCACCTAAGAGACACAGAGACAGTTTGGAGTTCCTGCACCAGATCCTGATGTGTTCAGATCCATGGGACCACATGGGAACATAGTTCGCCACTCCCCCTTTAACAAACTTAATTCTGAAATTGCCACCGAGACACAAATACCTTCCCCAGAAATGTGGAAGAGCCTAAACTGACCTAGGACAAATAGGAGACCTCTCCAGCCTGAACAGCAACTCTATGAGCTTCCTGCCCTCCATGGCCAATCGTGGGGCTGTTCCTTCTGTCCTGAGCACAGATCCCAACCCCGTTCTCAGCTCCAGCCACACATGACAGGAGAGTAAAGGCATCAGCTTGCTGGTTGAAAATACTAATTCCTACCTAGCCTAGGCCATCACAGGTTATCTTTCCAGCTATTCCAGGTATGCAGAAACAACGATCTGTTTTCATCTTGCCCCAGCTCCATCTTCTAGCATTAAGAGAGACAATGCTGTCCTTCAGTGCATAGGAAAGTCACTCCTTTATTTCACATAGTCCCATTTTTTCTGTTTAATCTTTGCTGATTTTTATCTGTAACTTAATTCTGTTTTTTTATAAAATGTGGTGTGTTGTTTACATATGGATATAATTTTCACTTGTTATATTTACTTTCCTTGGCAGGGATAATACTGTCATTTATAATTCTCCATAAAAGTCCTGTTGCTCCCCACACTAAAAAATTAAATTGCTCATCACATATAATTTGTTTTTATGATCATGTGCTCATCTGCCTTAAAAGAGAGGGATTTATGCAGAAATAATTGAGTAAATTAACTGTCTAGGAAATCAAATGTAGAACTTAATAATGTCCAATATGCTTTTGTACTTAAACTTCATATCTAAAAGCTGTAACACAAGTAGTTCCTGTTCTTTCTCACCTTTTTGTATGATAGGATAGCACCTTTTACAACCAGACTGTGTGCCAGGCTTGCCAATATCTTAAGAACATGAAAATCATGACCATCATCTGATCCAGTGTGTCATGGAAGAGGATGACCTTCCAAGTGGGCACTAAATTGCAGTCCCCCAGTGCTCTGGCAGGGGATTCTGACTTCTCTATCCTGCTTGTAAGATGTACCCATCAACAGACTGCAGACTGAGCCAGACATCCTTTTCTTACACGTGAGGTCACTGACCAAGAGCTCTCTTGTTCCTTTCAATATTCTTTGAAGAAAAATAGTAGGTTGGAGCCAGTTGATAGTCCCAATGTGTGAGATCTGACAGGTCTAAAAAGGGTATGGAAAGAACTGGTAAGGCTTTGTTTGTATGCCAGTCAGGACACATCCACAGAAATAGATCTGTCATTTAGCCTTATCTTGTTGGTTTGGAGCAATTCAATACAGAGAAAAAATACATAATGAGAAGATACAAAAGTGATAGAGAGGACATATACTTTGGAAGAGGTTGTCAAGAGAAGTTGTGGATGCCCCATCCCTGTAAGTGTTTAAGGCCAGGATGGATGGAGCTCTGAACAACCCAGTCTAGAGGAAGGTGTCCCTGTCCATGTCAGGGAGGTTGGAAATAAAATAACTTTGGGGCCCTTTTTGACTCAGGCCATTCTATGGTTCTATGATCCTTCACTGAAGATCAAGATGGCAGAGAGTGATGCAAGTTCCCTGAGCTCTGTTAGACCAAAATCAGAAGCCAGAGGAGCTTTTACTAATAACATTTATTTGATTAAATTGTCTCATACACATGGTCAGGAAAAGAAAGAAAGATAGGGAAAATTATTGCTAATGTCAGCATAGTGTAGAGAAAGTGTTTACAGTTCAGCATCTTCTCATTTTTTCCTCTTAGGATGTTCTGTATTTTAAACGGTAAGTACTTTTGGTCCTTTCTCAATTGTCTTAAGAGAAATTAAGAGAGAGACGGAAAAATGGCAGATATGTTTAAAAATATATAATCAGTAAAAAGATGTCTCAGTTTAGCATCAACAATCTGAACTTCTTTAAATTGTGCAAAACCAAAAAGTGACAGCTTTTGGTTGCACCTTACACGTTTCCACATAAATTACCAAATGCATCTCTACTGCATTTCTGTCCTATTCCAATGAAAGGTAATGACTGTTCCCTCAGCTGGTAAGGCTATGCCAGAGTAACTAAGAGAAAAATTGTAAAAATTTTGATTTCTCAAAATATTTAAGTCCCCTGATTCCCATCTTTCTTTCTTCTATCTGTTATTTAAAAATCCTGACTTGGAGAGCTTTTCGGCAAGCCACTCAGAAGGCATATTCCATTTGCAGAGTAAACTGGCTCCACCAAGTGACAACTGTTGTGATTGCTAGTCTACAGCTGCAGTTAAAATAATACAAATCTGGCATGGTACCACAACAAGCCAGTACATCAAATTTTCATTTCCTTTCATTCCAGGAATTTTAAACAGTAGGATTTCCTTTACTATGATTATTATTTGTATTTTTGTCATTTTGGATTATGGAGACCATGGCAGAGTTGAAGCAAGTCACCTTTTTTCAGTCCAGAGTTCTCCTTCAGTGAATAACTAGCAAAGAGACAAACAAAACTGATAGGCAGCACTGATCACAGGCACGTGGGCTAGCTGCAAGATGAATTGTTTCATACCCATGCATATAGATCTGCATAGGTGCACAGCAACATGCATTTAACACACTCAAAAAATATATAGGCTATTACAGATTAATTTAACATCTTGAGTATTATAGTTCTTTGTCACGCTCATTCACTACAGAAGAGACTATAAGAATGTATGCTGTGTTCTCAGCTACACATTCCTTTGCGAAGACTGCACAAGCTGAAAGAGAAGAGGAAATTGCTCAGCACTCTTAGGGGGTATGTAAGTCAGAGGAATCACAAGAAAGAGTAAACAAGCTACCTTCAGAAAGGATGGTGAGAACTTCCCAGGCAGGCCTAGGTAGAAAACCTGGCTTCTCAGAAAGTCACTGTGTTGTCTGGAGTGACATCTGCTAAGACATGGTAATCAGTACAAGAGGACAAGACCTGAGGATGCTCGGGTTTTGGGATTTTTTGGGGGGTTTTGGGGGTTTTTTTTTTGTTTGTTTGTTTGGGTTTTTTTGTACCTCTGAAGAACCAAGAGAGTATTATCCTGCTTCTTTACAAGGCTCAGTCCAGAAGTATGTCCTTGGCGTGCTCTGGTGTTAAATTTGATTTTGATTAGAGACTGGTGGAGTGCTGGTCAGTGGGAAAGGCGATGCTTGGGATTTCAGGCAGTACAGTAAGACACCACATTCCTTGGGCCCATCAAGACAACAGCCCTAGGGTTAAAAATCCTTACTATACCAAACTGAAAGCTGTGTGTTGAGGAAATAGCAGCCAGTATTCTGATCTAGAAGAAAGGCTGTTTTTCTCATATGATGCCAATGTGCCAATGTGGACACAGAGTACTGTCACTAATATTCTTCTTGGTTGCACAGCACTATGCCACCAGCATCCAGGTTTCTGTGTGAGTCCGTGATGAATAATTTAAAGATATACACTCCATGGAGGAGTTCAGAAAAAGTGAAGTGCAAATATGCATTTTATTGTCTATGTTTCCCTCTTCATGATACATATATATATATGTATATATATGTTACTACTGTATTACTAACAATATCAGTGTTGCTAATTGGTGTATATATTTTGTAACAGTACCATGAGATGAGGATATATCTGTGACATTATAGATTTTTTTCTGAATTGTGCTGGTTTAAAAGTCAACCAGCAGGGGAAATGAACTCAATTCAAAAGAGAGATTTATAAGTCAGAATAACAATTTATTAAAATAATACAATAAGTACAATTATACAGACAGATAATTGGTTTTAACCCGCAAAACCCGAATGTATAACCCAGCACCCTGGGGTATGAACAAAAGTGGTGTACCTTGGCCCCCCCCCGAGTCCAAAGTAAAGGAAGAGGGGAAAACCTGCTGGTGGGAGAGCTGCTGCAGTCTGGTCAAAAGTGGTGATTGCAGTCCAGTTGAGGGTGGTTGAGAGCGATGGTCTGCAATCTTCCTCTGGATCCCACGAGTGGTGGAAAGGTTCCGAAACTCCCAGTTTATATATTCTCCAGTTCAGGCGGGAGTGCTCAGTCCCTCCCTCAGAGGGAGGAATTCCATAAAAGGGTATGAGGACAGGAACATCTCCCCACCTCGCAGGCCTCTACTGACAACAGTTTTTGGGAAATGGCATGGAAGGCTATAGAATACACAGTTTTGGGTTACACCCATCCAGTGATGAATTGGTCCCAGCCGTTCTAACCAGGACATGAATTTAGACTAGGATATGTTAAAGTATTAATAATAAATTATGTCTGTAGTAGAAGAAACAACTGTATCTGATCTATATAATAGTCACTGTATGTATTTTCTTATTTTGAATTTCTTCCATAAATACATCAAAATGTTAATTATTTACACTGAATTGGTGAACAACTAAAAACATTTTAGAATAAATCTGGACCTCAAGAAGACCGATACAATTAATGTGGCTATGATAATTTAAAGCATATGCACTTTACCTTAATGAGACATATGTTGTCTCATGCTAAATTAACTCATGCATGTTTGCTGCTATTTTATATATGCTGTTTCAGTCATCAATATGCTCAAGTATGTCACTGAAGAAACATAAAAAGTAAAAAAAAAAAAGTACCGAATAATTTCAGCCATAAGAACTACAATGATATTCTGTAAGTCTAAAGGGTTACTTTCTTACTTAAAAGCACTCTACATAGACCTTTAGCACCTCATGTCGGACAACAGCATGTAGCATGAGTTTCAAACTGATGAGAAGTGTCTGGAATACTGCCAGGATCACAGCTCTGATTCCTTTAATATGATGCAGCTCTATCCACGTGATCAAACCTGAGTTGAGGTTATATATTTTGATCCTCCACCAACTCCAGTCACTGTAACAACTGTTTTGCCATATGAATACACTTACTTGCAATAAACTAATCCAGCCACAATATAGCATCATATTCATACAGAAAAACATCAATTTACAGTAGAGAGTCACTTGAGCTAGAACTATGGACTACTTGGGAGGATTCATTGTGAAAGTACCAAATAATTCAGAGGAGGTGACTTGCAGGTTAGCTAATACAGTATCAAAGAAATACAAATATTTTAAGATATGAGTAATCTCAAAATGAGCACAAGTTGGTGATCATTTGTAAGTACCACTAATATCAGAAGTAAGAAAAAAATTATGAGAAAATATTTTTTCTTGATATGTATACTTTGTAAGAAAAAACTAGGACTGCCCATGAATAGCCAAGAGGAAAATAATCAAATACAGTTCATTTAATTGTAGTTAGTGTACTTGTGTCAAGCAAAAGGATGACTAATGGCTAGAAGACTTTATCAACATTGCTAGATGCCACTAACTGCTAGCTGGCCAAATGCAAAATGTGTTAGCCATAAGTGAGGCAAAGTTTACAAGGAAAAGTATTATTTTGGTTAGACCAGCTGCTGCTTGGCTGGAAAAACTAGAATGCTTAGTCTATTTGAATTGTGAATCCACTAGGTAATTTTAGAGGCAGCTGTTTGCAATGTGAAGATATTAGTGCCTGTCGTACGGAGGGATATGCCTAACTCTTGGGGTAAAAAGGAGAGGAAGGTTTGTGGGGTGTTAGGATGAAGGTAATTGTACAAAATCATAAAACCATTACTGTGTTGGGCACTTGTTCCTTAACATTCAGTAGAATTCCTTTTTTCTCCAAGCTTGTGGAGCCTTGGGGACTTCTTGACATGTGTTTGGGAGGAGGCTGGTAGGTCTTTGGAGGAGCTAGGAAGAATGAGCAAGGGTACATAAAGGAGAGTGGGCAAAAGAAGAAAGAAGAAGAGAAACTAAAATGCTGACTTGGCTCTCTGTGACATTATGAACTAATGCAGAGGCTTTAATTAACTAATTTGCTCATAATTTTTCATATTGAAGCCTAAGAGATTGTGACTGTTTATGGTATCAAGTATTTCAAAGAGGGATCTTTACACTGGATTAGTGAAACATGTTCACACAGCAACTTAATTGACAGAAGGAAAGTGAATCCCAACTTTTTGATGTAAATAAAGAATCAATTAAATAAAATAAATGGATTTACACCATTTTAAAAGATATGTAGAAAAAGTCAGTGATTTTGAGCTGAAGAAAACCAAAAAATACAGAGTATTCCAAGGAGTGGGTATGCATAAATGGATACATAGCATTCTCAATCTATAAAAGGCTTCTCCAGTTTGAAAGATGTCCATAGCCATGGCAGAGTTGGACTTGATGATCTTTAAAGGTCCCTTCCAACTGAAATCATTCTATGATTCCATATTCCTATGTTCTGGGTAAGTACTTTTTATTAACCTGTATTTATATTTGAAAATTCTATACAGTACACTTACTCTTCTGATTAGAAAAGAGAAGGAGCCTTAGTAGAAATTGTTTGCTGTCTAAAAATGATATTGGTCATTAAATTCTACCTTTTTCCCTTGGAGAACTTCCATGATGTGCTGCTGGAGATGGTGAAATATTTGGAAGTGAAATGGAAGTTGATACTAACAGAAATGAACCTTCTCATTTTATTTCAGAAGTCTGCCAACAGTCTGACAATGCCATTTCCATAATGAAAATGGCTCCAGACAAAAGTAAACAAATCGAAGTAGAAATTAGGCATTGTTTCTACAACATAATTACTGCTTTTGAAGTAATTGTGAAGCAATTTTCACTTATTATCATAAAAAGAGTACATTAATGTCAGTAAAGGATAAACCTTTTGAATGGAGATGCCTAGTAGAAGAGAAGACTTTGAAGATAGGCTTTCTTATATCTGCCTATTTTCATTATCTACCTAGAAGTTCAACAGAGACAACTATTGTTCAGTTGTGCAATTAGTATTTATGTAATCAACAACTGTTACAAAGTGAAAGATTTAAAAAACCTATTTAGAAAAACAGATGTGGCTTGCGGCTAAAATTCCCAAACTGCAGTAGTTTAGAGGAATTCTTAATCAGTAGTACATTTATGAGTTGCTTTCTGGAGAATGGTTTAAACAGAGACTATTTGCAGATCAACTTGCAGATGACACCAAGTTGAGGAGCAGTGTTGATCTGCTGGAAGGCAGGAGGGCTCTGCAGAGGGATCTGGACAAGCTGGAGAGATGGTCTGACTCCAACGGGAGGAAGTTCAACAAGGCCAAGTGCCGGGTCCTGCACTTTGGCCACAACAACCCCCTGCAGCGCTACAGGTTGGGCACAGAGTGGCTGGAGAGCAGCCAGGCAGAAAGGGACCTGGGAGTTTGGATTGACAGGAAGCTGAACATGAGCCAGCAGTGTGCCCAGGTGGCCAAGAAGGCCAATGGCATCCTGGCCTGGATCAGGAACAGTGGGGTCAGCAGGAGCAGGGAAGTGATTCTTCCCCTGTACTCGGCACTGGTGAGGCCACACCTCAAGTGCTGTGTCCAGTTCTGGTCCCCTCAGTTCAGGAAGGATATTGAGGTGCTGAAGCAGGTCCAGAGAAGAGTAACAAGGCTGGTGAAGGGACTCGAGCACAAGTCCTATGAGGAGAGGCTGAGGGAGCTGGGGTTGTTTAGCTTGGAGAAGAGGAGACTCAGGGGAGGCCTCCTCACTCTCTACAACTCCCTGAAAGGAGATTTTAGCCAGGTGGGGGTTGGTCTCATCTCCCAGGTAACCAGCAGTACCACAAGAGGGCATGGTCTTAAGCTCTTCCAGGGGAAGTTTAGGTTGGATATTAGGAAGAAATTCTTTACAGAGTGAGTGATCAGATATTGGAATGGGCTTCCCAGGGAGGTGGGGAATTCATCATCCCTGGAGGTTTTTAAGATGAGACTGGATGTGACACTAAGTGCCATGGTCTAGTAACCATGGCAGTGCTGGATCAAGGGTTGGACTTGGTGATCTCAGAGGTCTTTTCCAACCCAGTTGATTTGATGATTCTATGATTTGAAAACTATATACTGGGTCACATAAGTCTTTCTATAAAGCTCCTATCAGTTTAGTTGTTTAAAGGTTTCAAATATGATCAAAGCTCCAAATATGTTTGTTTGTTCATTTGTTTTCATTTATAAAGGCATACATCAGATTTTTGTCTGAACAAAACAGTGTCAGAGCTGGAAGGTCCTTTTTTTCCAAGTGAATAGAGGCCATTTTACAGTATGTTACCAAAATCCATGTCCACTGGGCATTACAATTCAAAGGCAGAACTCAGGATGTGCTTTGTATGTGTGACTTGGACCATTAAGAGACAATTCAACAGGAGAGTTTTGTAACTGAGACAAAATCGGATTTGAAAGTCTAAAGAACTGCACTGTAGAAAATATAATTCCAGTATTTCTCTAAGATATATCCAGGATAAAGCAATCACAAGGACAGATTGATAGATCTTAAGAGGATCAGTGTAAATGTTTATTTAATCTTACTTGAAAGTTTCCTCTATGACATACATGGGAGTTCCTGTCTGGCACCTTCACAGACATAGTCCTTTAAGATCCGCATTGGCCTGAATCATCCGAAGTGCATAATGATCCAGCATTCCTTATGTTTTTGAATATAAGGAGAAACTTCTGAGCCATTTTCTGGTGTTGTCAAAAGTGTTTCATCATCACAGCATGGCGAATGCATATAATTGTCCCAGAAAATGAAGACCCAGCAGCTCCAAAATGCTTGTGAATGGTGCACTTGCTACCTCTCAAGATGCAGGTCTTGAAGGAAACTACTTAGTGAAATTAAGCTGAAAATTAAGTGCATCAAGATATCTTTAAATGCAGTCTTGGAGGAAGATATTTAGATATGAAAAATACATCCTTAATTAAAACATTTACAGAAGGACTGGGTAAGGGCAATACAAAAGAGTTCAAGTAGAGGTAGACTTCCAATGTTGCCAAATGTGTTTCATGGTATATTGCCTATTGGCGAAGGTCTCCTCATTCAAATGTTATCTCTGTTACCACATTCCTCAAGGGTTTGTTCCCACTGTGGCCCCTGGGAATAGGGGCTGCCTTCAAAAGCAGGAGCTCTGTCTGAAGAGCTGGAGGGAAACATGAAATCCCTGCTCTGCCTTAAATGGAATCCCTTTGAGCACTCCAGTTCAGATACCTTAGTGGGGAAGCCTTGCCAAAGCTTCTGCTGGGGTTGCATGGAGGACCAGCCCTGGAGTAAGGAATTGATTTGGCTTGTAACAACTTGTTTACTCATTGTGAAGAAATAATTCTGCTTCTACAGACACCAGTGCTCTGGCTGTGATGTTTTCAGCCTTCATTTGTAGCAGTGAAGTCTGTGTTTTTCAAAAAATAGTGTGGAGATATTTGCAGGGCCTTCCAGAGTGTATCAGAGCAGGGCTGCGAGACCAGTGTGCAAAAAAAGGCACTTGAGATGGTTGGTAAAAGTGTGGGAGAAGAACTACAGCCAGCACTTGGATTGTCTATATCAGGTTTTACAGTAGAATTAGTCCTGTTCCAGACTTGATTCTTTTGACCACGACGGCAATCTGGGACATCAGCAAATGTTGTGAGCCTTGGAACATTCTGAAGACTGACTTGGTCAGCAGAGCAGAGCACAGCAACCACAGTGCTGCACTTTCACTACTGACTACTTTTGCAATTCCCCTGATTTTACTAAGAAAGTAAAGAATATTTCTTTTTTTCTTTTTGTGGAAGAGACTTAGATGATGTTTGACTTTCAATGGTGAACCCTTCTCAGCTCTTGAGGTTTGTAATAGCTAGCACTGGGAAGGGAGAACTCCTTTTCTGTGATGTGCCTGTTGCAAAGGAAACACTCTCCTCTTGCTTCATGTGGATGTTATGCAGAGATTCATCCATAAGGAAGATACATTTCCTCACTGAACATTTAGCATTCCTTACACAAATCTTACGCACAAGCATGACCTGGGCATTTCCTTTCTTAGCAAGGTGTAGTAGCCCCCATATTTGGACTGGAGGTTAGTGCCAAGGTTTTGCAAGAGAGAAAGTTGTTCTGTGTGTATGCCAGTTCTTTCCACAGAACAATCACAAAATCAGAGAATAGCCTGGGTTGGAAGGAACCTTAAAGATCATCTATTTCCAACTCCCTGCCATGGACAAGGACACCTTTCTCTAGACCAGGTTGCTCCAACCTGCCCTTAAACACTTCCAGGGATGGGGCATCCACAACTGCTCTCAGCAACCTTTTCCAGTGCCTCACCACCCTCACAGCAAAGCATTTTTTCCTAATATCTAATCTAAACCTACTGTCTTCAAGTTTGAAGCCATTCCCCCTTGTCCTGTCACTACATGCCCTTGTAAAAAGTCTCTCTCCATCTTTCCCATAGGCTCGCTTCAGGTACTAGAAGGCTGCAATTGGGTCACTCTGAAGCCTTCTCTTTTCCAGGCTGAACAATCCTAATTCTCTCAGTCTGCCCTGATAGGAGAGGTGCTCCATCCCTCTAATCAACTTAATGGTCCCCCTCTGGACTCGTACCAACAGGTCAATGTCCTTCCTGAAAACCATCCTCACTTTAAAAGTAGTGCACTAGCAAAAATTTGTGTTCTTTGTCAAGTAAAGTTTACTTTGTCAAGTAAAGTTTTACAAAAAAGCCAAAAGAAGATGAAGTATGGATGTTAGGGAAGCCTGACTTTGCCCTTGGCACAATGCTGTGATTTGTGCTTAGAAGGCTGGGTGCTTGGTCAGACCATAACAGCAATGGGGCAGAACATTTTCACCTTCACCATTCAAAATGTTCTTCTCTGTGAAATGGTTGGCTCATTGTGCTGTGAATATTTTTGTGCACCTATGTAGCATAAACAATAGCTTTTGTGACAGATATGTCAATATATGGATGCAGGGAACCATTTATCATCTAAAGTCTCCCAGCTGAGAAATACAACCTGGCTTTGAGTCCTAATGCACCTGAGCTCTTGTCAGAGCTTCTGTAAGGTCTAGGGTGACATTAGTCCAATTCTGTCCAGACTTTTT
Organism: Neopelma chrysocephalum; assembly: GCF_003984885.1. Classification (NCBI taxonomy): domain Eukaryota; kingdom Metazoa; phylum Chordata; class Aves; order Passeriformes; family Pipridae; genus Neopelma; species Neopelma chrysocephalum. The sequence continues at coordinate 6,253,635 of NW_020897695.1, read as the reverse complement.
TGTACTGTTCCATGGTTCTTGCAGCACACAGCTGGTGTGGACATTGTAGGTTGCCTGAAAATCGTGTAGTATTTTTTACATCTGCCGGCAGATGACTATGCCCTGACCTGCCTTTGAGCTGACTAAACAGGTCATAAGAAACCATAGGGCATGACACAAGCAATGGCCAGACATGACAGAATACCAACGTGAGATTCCAACAAAAGCTACATACAGCACCTTGAGGAATGGATGTATTTCACAGATGGTTAGAAGTGTGCAATAGCCAGACTTCACAGATAACTGTAAGAGAGAGTTAGGAACGTTCTGAGGAGTGGAATCTTGCAAGACCTACAGTGCCTACATAAGAGTACCAGTAATCATAATATCATAGATTATACTGAATAGGAAGGGACCCATCAGGATCGAGTCCAACTCCTTCCCCTGCACAGGACACTCCAAGAGTCACACTGTGTGCCTGAGAGCATAGCCCAAACACTTCTTGAACTCTGTCAGGCTTGGTGCTGTGATCACTTCCCTGGGAACCCATTCCAGTGCTCAATCACCCTCTGAGTGAAAAACTTCTTCCTGATATCCAACCTAAACCTCCCCTAACTCAGATTCATGCTGTTTTCTCAAGTCCTGTCACTGGTCATGAGACTGAAGAGATAGGTACCTGCCCCTCTCTTTCCCCTCATGAGGATGTTAAAGATCACAATGAGGTCTCACCTCAGTCTCCTCTTCTCTAGGTTGAACAGGCCAAGTGACCTCAGCCACTCTTCACAAGGCTTCCCCTCCAGACCCTTCACCATCCTTATTGCCCTCCTTTGGACTCTTTCTAATATCTTAATGTCTTTTTTATATTGTGGTGCCCAAAACTGCATACAGTACTCAAGGTAAGTCATACAAGGTCAAGAATATCTACATATAATTATCAGAAGTACAGAATTTGGATATAGATATAGCCATACTTTGATTGAGAAGGAAAAAGTAATTAGGGTTGTCTTGTTTATTTGAGAGGGGACTAGGGTGGAGAAAGGAGGGTCGAAACATGGGAAAAGAGCTAATAAATATAAATGATGTAAGCACAGTTGTCCATGGGTACCTGCCCTTTATCACTACAGCCTGGAGCAGGACAATTAGGCAAACCTGTTGCTGTGATCATACCGTGCATGTCTAACTTGTTTCCAGAGTCAGGGGGCCCACTGTGCATTCAGTTGCCAGCAAGAGAACACCCAGGATGGACAAATTGAGCATCGCGGCATCACTGTGTCTATCTGTTCCAGGCCTGATGGTATCAACATCTCTCTGTCAGCCCAACATCATTATTCATGACACAAATGTTGATTATGTACTTCATAACAGATTGACTGCCCTCCTTCAAAATGTTGTGTGTGTTTTACTGACTCACCTTGGGAAGTTTCTTATTACTCAGCCAAGATGTAATGGGGAGAGCAACAACAGCCTCCAGGCAGGGGCTGTGGGATGAAGCCTGCAGTTGTCCCTTTGAGGACTCTAGACAGAAATGCACTGAGAAGCTGAGGTAGTTTTAATGTTGTTTCCTTCAGATCTTCATGACTTCAGCTAATCTAAATTACAGCAAACCCCAGGACAACGAACTTGCCAGACTACATAGTGAACAGGATTCAGAAAGTACCTGTTCACATTTACCCCTCTGCTTTTGATTTCACAAGTTTTGCTAGATTAAATAGAAAATTATTTCCCATGGCATTTTTTATACCTTTCTAGTACTTTTTAGTGTGAGAGAGCTATGAAAAATTCAGAGTCCTATATCACAAAGACTTTGAATGTCAGCTGAGCATGTGGGTCTTACAACATATTCTGTTCATTATTGCACCCCATGCATTCTCCTTACAGCACTCCATTTCCAGAGAGCTGATCTTGTTCATTGCCCTGCTTACCTGCTTGTCACAAAATGGGCACTGGAGGGGGAGGATGGAGCTGTCCTGTCTCAAACATACTGTTCGTAAATGGGAATCTAGCAGTGTAGTTCAATGGGAGGAGCCTTGAATAGGGCTTTCTTCCTGTGTTTCTCATTCAGTTTCTGTGACTCAATCACTCCAAGTGAATTCTGCTCCCAGAGCTCCAGCTTCTGTGCCTGCAGTTCTTGAGGCACACTCAGGGGTGAAGCCTACATCACCTCTTACCCACTTGTCCCTTGTCTCCCTTTGAGTTGTGGCTTGGGTTATGCAGTGCACTATGAATGCCATTTGGGTATAGAACGTGTTCACCATTGAGAATGAGATAAGAAAGGTGTTGATGATGATGGGAACTGAAACTCAGGAGGTCCAAAGTATATTCCCACCTTAGCCCAGGATTCTTTGTGTGATTCTGGGCATGAGTCTTTAGCTAAACTGTCTGCAAAATGGAAATAACATAATCCTGCCTTCCTAGAGCACTGATGATATAGAAATAGCACAGTAATGTCATATTTACACCTTTAAGAGCAGAGTAGGAGACCGTGAGCTCTTCCATGTCACATTGAATGTCACCCTTTGTATGCAACATTGTTAACAAGTCTCCCTGCAATTGCCTGAGTCAGCTTTGTTTGTTTGAATGAATTTCTCTGGATGGTGGATTAAACGCAGCTTATTTTATCAGGCCTTCCTAGCCTTTCTAGGGTAATTAATAGCAGCACACATGCAGCATTGGTAGGTTTTGCATGGCTCATATTGTGAAACACTTGAAATGATGAAACATTTTCACCTGAAGTCCTGGGGACTGAGTCTATAGGATGTTAATAAAATTAATTGAACAGAGTGAAAAGAATCCCAAGGAGAGCAAGACCTTTTCTTCTGGTAAGCACAGGTATTCTGCAAGTGGATGTGCTGTTCTGACAGAGGAACAGAAGCAATGGAGTAAAAAAGACTGTTGTTTTCCAGACAGAGAATGGCCTGATCCTCATTCTCCATTTACTTTTTCATGCTCCAATCTTACCGGCATGTCTCAATGCCAGGATTGAGCCATGTGGAACAGAAAGTTTGCTCCTGCTCTGCTACACTCAGTGTTTTCTTTCACAGGTCAAGTAACATAAATTCCACCAACGTTTTCTCTGTGATTTCTTGGGCTGTTGCATTACTGAGCATGTATTAACATTGAGGAAGAAATGCTTATGAGCTGTAGGTTCAGAACGTACTTCTCATTATAGTAACTGATGTCTGAGAGTCTGCAAAATAAGCTCTACATTTCACTCTGAAATTGAGTTTATTATTCTACCATTCAAGAGCTTGGATAAATTCTGATCACAAGTTTTATCTCAGGAAATGATTAGCCTCCTCAAGAGACTGGAAGCTTTATGCTTGATGTGAGACATAACACATGGAGTTGGTGGAAGGCAAAAATACTATAGGTTGAGTGTTGATGGGAATTGAGTGTATGTATGTCAGCTCAGAGCCATTCTCTGATCTCTACTAGTGTCCAGCAAAGTACAGCAAAATTAATTCTGCTCTGCAAGTACCAGGAAGATGAGGAAAGCATCATGAATGAATGAAGATGGACAAGGAAACCTACAGGAACTAATTTTTTTTAAAGTGACAGTTTCTGAAAATGTCTGCAATCATGCTCTCTTTCTCTTTCTTTCTCTCTGTTTTTGTGTACCCCTATTGATTTTACCCTTCCCTCTCATCAATTAGGTTTGACTCAGTGTTTTCTAGAGGAACTGAGAACTCAGAAGTGCTGGTCAAGAGGCCTTAAGTTAAAGGAGAGGTTCTGTTCCCCTTACTATGGCAAAAGACAAGCTTAGTGCTTATTCAACAGAAAGGCTTCCACATGGGAGAGAGAGAAAAAGGGAGAAAGTGGATGAATACCCAGATTGTGGAAGTGCTTCAGTTCAAGATTACGTGAAGCCACAGCTAATAGTTATTACGCTCAACACTTTCGCATCCCATGTTGTATTCTTACTATCAAACATGAAATATGTTCTTTTGCAGCCATGAATAAGGTCTGAAAAATGTACATAATTTAATTCTAAGGCTGTTGGACTGAGAAGGTCAAGATATGAGCTTCTGGAGGAGGAAGAGAATGAGAAGAGGAAAAGGCGATTAGCAAGCTATTTTAATACTTTAGACCACATATTAAATTTGTTATTTATGTTTCTTCTTGATAAGGATAATAGGGGTTGTTTACATTACTCAGGGGTGCCACACACAAGGGCTGCCAGGAAGGCTGAGAAAAAAGAGGGCTTCACGGATGAACTACAGCTCCAAAGGTTAAAACTATTAGCTCTAGGGTATGCCAAGGGGTATGTGATCTCATGCAGCTGTGTAGTGGTTTTGAGGGATGTATGGCATGCAAGTGGTAGACTTTGGAGTCTGAAGAGGGATTTGGATGCTTTTGAACCATGTTTTAATATTATTCCTGCACAGTTTTGTGGTTTCAGAAAGTTCAGAGAAACAGAATAACTTTGAAGAGGCTTAAAACCAAGCAGTCAGGTGTGTTGGTTTTGGGTTTTTTTCATAATTTACCCCAGACCTCAAAGTGTTTTAGATATTCTGCAGAAAGGTAAGAAAGCTGGGGGATGATTCAGCAATTTTTATGCACATTAGAAGTCTCAGCAGTAAGGCTTACTCTTCTCTGAGGGATTTATGATCTCCCTAGAGAGAGGACAACTAAAAAAAGGAATACAAGAAAATGATGGTGTGGGAAAACTTAGCTGTGTCTCCATCAACCAGTGTCTTCTAGCCTGATCTCACTTTGCTATTAATTTTTATATTTATATTTGGCATCTTTCTGAAGTGTTTCTCATCACAATGGAAGCACAAATCACTTTAATTAACAAGAGTAGCAGCCAAAAAAAAAAAAAAGGAGCTAGTGCTTCTTTGCCATAGTCAAGAGCTCTTGAAAATCTTGTTCTTGATCTTGTTTTGGCTGAACAAAAATTAGATGCATAATCACTATTAGACTTGATTGACTTCATCATTCTTTCTATTACACTGATGAAAAGTACATGGCAGGAATTCTTAGCCTTGTACTATTTTATTGCCACATACACATATTGCTAAATAGATGAGCAACATCTCCTTGACTTGGCCATCTATCACTGAGGGCGTTGAAATGTCTGAGGTAGTCCACAATAGTTTTGGCATGATGGGGAAAAAATCCTTCCTGTTGATGTAAAATCTCTCTCAGGCACAGGGTTAGGGAATGATGCTATGAATCAGCAGAGTGCAGCTGGAGAATCCATAGGCTCAAAACATTTGGTGACTTCTCATACACGTCTGCAGTCATTCAATGAGCATGAATTTAAGTAACCCTCTTTCTAACCTCAGATAACAAGTCACCGTGGGATGCTATCCCCCTTGCCACACAGCAGCCACCAGGTTCCAAGAGACCATGAAGGCTTCTGCAGTCACAAGGAGACAACAGTGAAGGATGTAGATCTCATGCCAGCAGAGAACAGTGCAACTAGCAAAGCTCTCAGCAAAGGCTGCCTTGTGTGTCATTAAACTCATAACCTACTGGTCATTCAGTGGTTGCTCCCCAACTCTCCCATACCAGCCACACTTTTTCTTGTGGGCTCAGATATTTTGAATCATCTTTATTGTCCCCTGAATGTCCAAGGGTGGGAAGGTTGGAGATCAATCTTCTTGACCTTGTGATACACACACCAAAATTTTTTGAGTAGCCAAGAGCCGCAGACCACAGAGAGATAGAAGTAATGGGAGATGGCAGGAGGTCCCTGTATGTGGGGTGAAGGTGGGCAAAATGTATGGCAGGGTCTCAGAGAAATTTGGTTTGAAAGCCTCTCTTGGCTTACTTTATTTTCCAGATGAAGGAAAAGGCTGTGGTTATCCAAAACTACCAGCACCAGCACTGCCCTGCAACAGGCACATGGTGTCTTGCCATGGAAGTAATTTCTGAACTGCAGATCAGTCCCAGGAGGCAATATTGGAGTCATGGGGTGTCTGAGGGACAGACTTTCCTATCTGCGATTACTGTTCATCTGAAAGCTGTATCAGTATTATATGTAAACAAGGAAGTAAACTGGGTTTCCCCACAGCAAAAGATCAATGTAGGCTGAAGATTTTAAATGCAAGACTGGTCCTGAAAATGCACTTAAACCTTTTCTTTAAAAGCCTGCCATTATTCAGAGGTGCTGTCTTGGCATGAGTTACAGGGAAAGAAACTGGGTTCTTGCCTTCCCACTTCAAGAGATGATCTCTGAGATCTCTAGTACAGAACTCTGGTGTTCAGTCAATGTATTTTGGTAGAGAAACCAAGATACTTCAAATAGTTGACAACTTGAATAGCTTAAAATCTGCAGCTGGGTCTATGGTATTACAGAGCTGTCAGTCATATATAGTTCAGTGCTTGGTAACCATTTTTTTAGTCTTGTGACAAGTCATCCCTTGATTCTTTTCCCCTCATTGGTCACTTTGTCTTTAATAAAATATTATCAATTGCTATTGGGCTTCCCAGACACAAGCCAGACTCCGAGTGTAAACACAACTTGTCTTTTTTGCCAAATCTCGCTGTTGTCAGGGGTGGTGAGATGGGAGAGGCTGCAGGGGAACACATTCATTAAGGAGGGGGAGGTGGAGGGGATCAGCATCAAGCAGGCAAGTGCCAGTGGGAGAGAGGAAGCTCCAACAGCCTCAAGTCAGGCAATACGAACTGAAAAAGGCAGCTAGACAAGACAGGCAGGAGACAGCAGGATGTGAGAGGTAGTCTGAAGCTGGTTGCACACCTGTCAGCTGGCTACTAGAGGTGAGGAGGGAGTCTCAGGGAAGGAGAGCCCCTCAGGATGACTGGAAGTGCTAGAAGATCAGAACAGACAACTCTGCTTTTTGACCAGCAAGTGGGCAGAGCAGGAACAAAGTAAGCTGTAGAAGACGACACAAATGCAGTTACCTCATCTGGCAAGGACCAGAGGTATTGCTGGAGATGGGACTTGAGAAGAGGCACAACACAGCTGGATTCCTTTCTCTCAGCTGAAGTCCAACCACAGCAGACTCCAGCAGCATCTTCCGGAGTTGGGGCCTGGCATATAAACACATTAAGAGTGCTGTTCATGGGAGCAGTACAAACAACCCAGGGGGCTGGCTCACAGCTCCCATCAGTCACATATGAAACTCTGTTTATATCTTCCTACACAACCAAATGAGCTGTGATTAACAAACACAGGCCATTTCGAGCATCACAGACTAGGCTTACTGTTAATTAAAAAAGGGTTGGAGAGGAAAAAAGAAACATTTTCCAGATCCCCCTTGTGCCTCTTCTCTTTGTTTTGTTCTCAGTTTTGCTGACAGTCTCCATGCCCTGCCTCCCAGCAGTGATTTACAGGTTATTTGATTATACAAGGACTGTTTTGTCTTACAGGACAAACATCATCCCCTGGGAAACAGGAGATGCTAGTGCTGCAAGTTCATGCCTGTATGCCTTCAGTTGATGGTCCCCATCAAGTTCCAGATGGTGGAACCATGTTTGTTTGTGAACGTGCACATGTGTGCGTGTGTGTGTGCACGCGCACGCATTCACACAGGGGCTGGGCAGGTGGAATCTCTGTTTAAACGTCAGAAAGTTGAGTTGTAAACCCTCCTGGTTTGGGAAGAAAAAAAAGAAAATCAGAAAAAGGTGAATCCTAATACACAGATTAAAAAAATACCAACAATCAAAAAGGAGGACAATTAAAGGTGTCTGGTATTATTATTTCCAGGCCCCAGAGGAAGCATGGCGGCTGGTGTTGAGCCCTATTTTGTAAATGGCTGCTTGCTCTTAAGGCTCATGCCCTCATCTGTCTCTCACTGGAAGAAACTGTAGCAAAGAGGGGAGATGTGGGACAGGAGCCTGAGGTAAAGGCAGAGGACCTACAAAAGAATCACTTTGATAAACCAGCTCTAATGCTGCAGCACCTCCCCCTGTCCCTGCCAAGTGCCCAGCATCAAGAGGAATTCAGTAGACTGTTGCACCCCGATTATGCTCAGCAGTGATTCAGGGCTCTTTCTATTTTTTAATTCCCTCCTGCTGCCTTGCCCTCTTCCAGGGCCTGTGCCATAAGAGCAGTGCCTCTTTGCACGGCTGATGCTCTCCCCGGCTCCGATGCAGAGGCTGCAGTGAGAAATGGCTGTGCATCGCTGAGCAGCTGGAAGCAGTTATTAACTAAATTTGGCATCTGAGCTGAACTACAAATGCATCTGGGTGGCTTGGATTGCTCTTAATTATATTTTTGTTTTATTGTTTTCATTTCGAGCTGTGCTCTGCCACTACTCACTGTATATCTCTGTGCTGTACATTTTCTTTGCTTCCAGCCCAGGGTAATTGCTCCTTGTCGTGCTGTGTTTGCCATTTTAATTTTTTATCATCTCAGTTATTTCTTTTCTTTTCCCCTTTTGATTATTTGGTTATGTCATTCCCATTTGCCCTGACATTTCAATAAATTCACTGCTACATTATCTTTGTCCCTAGAGCTGCAGTTTATCCCTCTCTTTCTAATGTCTCTGTCTCAAAGCTGTATATAAACTGTTTATTTTTTGCTAACAGCTTCCCTTTTGGGCTGAGCAGCAACCAGCAGCAGAGCAGCGCGCTGGGCTGCAATCCTGGAGCCAGAGTGCCCCCTTCCAGAAATACTGGGGAATAACACAGCTCCTCTTAAGGGAAGAAGGAAAGCCAGGCAGGACTCCACAGATCATTGCCTAGCCACAGGCTAATATCCAGATGCTTAGATGAGACTAGCTAAAAGGATATTGCTGAAAATGGTGTGTAAGGAAGTGAATTTTTTTGAAGTACATTTCCAGATTTAGGGAATGCCCTTTATCTGCTGGATTTTGCACTTCCCTCTCTCCTTCAGGTGCTTATTTTTCCCTCTGTCACACCTGCATTCTGACCCCTCGAGCGAAGAGCTCAGAGGAAGCTCTACACTGGTAGTGGGCTGGGGAAGGAGGTCTCCTCCTGTGCGCTCAGGTTCTGTGTAGAAAGGTGGCCCTACTGCAGGAGGGCACGTTTTCCCATTGCAGTAGCTGATTCCACCCCAAGCAGCTAGGTTCTGTTTGGTCAAGGTTTTGGGCTTTGAGCTTTGGCAAGCACTGACAAATTTTCCTCTGTATGACTGCTTCGAGCTGGCTGGTCCTCCTTATGGAAGAAACAGCCCCTCTCACAGCATCATTGGAGAAAAGGAAGCTCAGGGAGGACCTTATTACTCTCTGCAACTACCTGAAAAGAAGTTGTGGGCAGGTGAGAGTTGGTCTCCTCACAAGTAACAAGCAATAAAATGAGGGGAAATGGATTCAGGTTGCACCAGGAGAGGTTTAGATTTGATATTGGGAAAGGCTGATCAGGCAGTGGAACAGGCTGCCCAGGGAAGTGATAGGATCAGCACCCTTGAAAGGGTTCACAAAAGCGTAGATGTGGCACTTGGGGACACGGTTTAGTGGTGGACGTGGAAGAGTTAGGTTAATGGCTGAACTTGATGACCTTAGAGGTCTTTGCCAACCTTAATGGCTCTATGATTCTATGATTCTTATGATTCTATGATCGGTAGGGTGGCATGAATTCAGGGGCCTCATCTCCAGTTGCTGTGGAGCAACATCTGGCAGCTCAGTTTAAAGGGGTGGATGAAAGTGGGTTTTGAGTGAGTTGTTGGCCTTTGTGCAGAAGCAGGGTGGCACAGACAGCTGCTCCAGACCTTGTCTCTGGAGTAGACTCAGGATGGATAGCTGCTGGGTGGAGAGGTGAGTGGGAAGAGGAGTGTGATACTCTCTTAACCTGTGGGGTTTTTTTGGTCGAATAGTATCACCATCCTCTGAAGCAAGGTCCTCACAAGTGGTTTGGTTTTTGTACCAACAATGACTGAGACCTTGAGCTGTGGTTTGACGTGTGAGTTCACTCCAGCAGCCCTGTGTATACAGACTTTTCTAAAGTGCTTGTATTAGAGACATTTGGCCACTCAAAGTTAGAACACAGACACAAAGACACACCTTCATTTTAAAACTATTCTCAGCACAGGGGAGGCTGTGGTCATGCCTGTATCAAGAGGAAACATGAATAGAACACACTGTCCATGATTCATTCGAGGGAGGTACGAACGCATATGGTTCATTCATAACTGTAGCACCAGGTTTAAGGTGAAGTTAACAATATCATGCAATCCTTTTTAAATGATGTTCTTATTGTTATTAAAATCCATTGATATATAGGAAACACCATTTTCCTTCAAGGCACTCCATTTAGACTTTAATAAAGTCTTAATGCATTAACATGTTGAATCACTGGAGTCTTGCCCTTTCTTATATCTTTTAAGATACCCTGGGAGTTGTGTGTTTCAGTTCCCGCGCAGGAAGGTCCCTTGCTAATATGTGACAGCTCTTCAGCACTTTGGGAAACACATAGGCTCCTGTCAAGGCTCTCCCAGAAGCCAGCTAATGGAAGAGGAACAGAAGCCCATGGTATTCACATGTGGTAAGTGCTGTGCTATGCAGAAAGGGAAGCTCAGGCAGATCGAGGGGACATGACATGTCCAAGAGCACACAGTGAGTCAAAGACAGATTAGAGACTACCCCACCTGTTCCTCTCTAGGCCTTGCCTTCACTACACCACTTTATGATTTTAAGCCATAGCTGCAATAACACTGGGAATGTGACCCACAGCCATGCACTTGCACTCATCCAGGTCTTTCCACTGCCAGGCTGGCCAGCTAGAGCAGCACCACAGCTCTGAGGTGCTGATGCTGCTGCCTAAGGTGGGGGTGCACATTCCTGAGGGCTGCACACTCTTGACTGAGGGCACTTTTCCATCCATGAGCCAGGCCCATGACTGCTGACTCTGAGCATACACGAATGAATGCATGTGCTGTGGCGGGAGAGCACAGGCACGGAAATATAGCTGCACCCCAGCAGGACAAGGCTGAAGCTGATCTCTCCTCTGTGGAAACCTCAGCAGTTGATAGACATCAGGGGATCTGTGAAGTACAAAGTACTGTGGTTAGGTCACTGGGCTGAACTAGCCTAAATTATGCCAGTTTGTAAGCCAAGAGGCACTTATTGCAGTAAGGGCTGCATCAAAAGCAGAGAGACCAACAGGTCAAGGGACGTGGTTCTGCCCCTCTACTCAGCACTCATGAGACCCCCATCTGGAGTACTGTGTCTGGCTCTGGGTCCCCCAACATAAGAAGGACGTGGACCTGTTGGAGTGAGTCCAGAAGGGGGCTATAAAGGTGGTAAGAGAGCTGGGGCACCCCTCCTATAAAGACAGGCTGAGAGAGGTTGGAGAAGAAAAAACTCCAGGGAGACCTTATAGCAACCTTCCAGTGTCTTAAGGGGGCCTACAAAAAGAGCTGGAGAGGGATCTTTTTAAAAGAGTATATGGTGATAGGACAAGGGTTAATGGCCTCAGACTGAAAGAGGGCAACTTTAGATTAGATATGAGGAAGAAATTCTTTACTGTGAGGATGGTAAGGCACTGGAACAGGATGTCCCATCCCTGGAAGTGTTCAAGGCAAGGTTGGATGGGGCTTTGAGCAACCTGGTCTAGGGGAAGGTGTCTCTGCCTGTGCAAGGTCCCTTCCAATCCAAATCATTCTATGATTCTACAATCAGTAACTACACGACAGCAAGGCTACATATGCATGTCTGCAGACATATGTGAATAGGCACACAAAGCTGTATCCCAGTTCTGAGAGTCTTATCGTTTTATTTATTTTATTTCTAATGAAATGCTAGGACTAAATAAGGAAATTGTTGTGGCAATAAGGCAAACTTAGCTCTGTCATAACTCAGACAGCACTGTTTCTGGCCATTTTGGTGGCTAAGGTGGGTGAAGAGGCAAAGGAAATGCTTACCGCAGCAGCCATACAGGGTTTGAGCTGAGCATGTTTGAAGGCCAAGACACAACTGGAGAGCCGGACCACAGGCAAGTACAGCATGGACATCAGGGCCTGCAAGCACTTTGCTCTTCAGGCCCAAAACAATTTTTAAAGATCCTGACCTGGTTACAGACCTGCAGACACCTATCAGGTGGGAAGGAGCAAACGCAGGGACCTTCTCCATTATTTGAAATAATTATTAGCTGTGAATGTAGTTGCTAAGCGTTATTATCCCTGCCCATCCCATGTTTGTCTTCTCCATCTCCAAATGTGACACTCTCTTGTCTTGGCTTCAGTGCATTACGAGACTTTTCAGGGCCAGATTTTCAGTCTGAGCATGGCTCAGGAGTTGTGGTGTCTGGGACAGCTGGGGGAGGTTGACCCCCCTGCAAAGCAGCAGAGGCTAAGCCTGCTCGTTTATGCCAAGGAATTTTGGCCACAGGTGTCAGGTAATTCCTGGTATTGCTGGCAGGCAATCCTTGTCGCCATTCATAACAGTGCTTTAATTCAGCCCACCTATGCTCAAGCAAGGCTCCTTCCTGTGCAAGAACAACCCTGTGCAGAGCTTACGTGAATCTAGCTACCAAGAAAGTTTTGTTTACAGTGAAGTTAAAAAGTGACACCCCACTTTGCCTCAGAAAACATTGGAATGACCTCTCCTATGGCAAAGCACCTATATGAAAAATGGTACTTTTATGCCCAGATTTATCACAGCATTCACTATGTGCAGATAAATTAAAAGCAAGCAGCCACTGAGCGACAGAAGTGAGTTTCCTGATATATCATTATTGTAGCACAGTGCTTCTGCGAGGCACATGGCAAATGACTGTAAATAGTTATAGAATCATAGAATCAAAGAATCATTTACGTCGGAAAAGACCTCCAAGATCATCAAGTTCAATACTGCCAAGTCCACCACTAAACCATGTCCCCAAGTGCCACATCCATACCAATTCCATGGGCAGTCTATTCCAATGCTTGACTACTCTTTCAGTGAAGAAATTTTTCCTAATATCCAATCCAACCTCCCTTGGCACAACTTGAAGTCATTTCCTCTTGTCCTGTTGCTTGTTACTTGGGAGAGAGACTGACTCCCACATCACTACAACCTCCTTTCAGGTTGCGATGAGGTCCCTCCTGAGCCTCCTTTTCTCCAGGTTAAGCAATGCCAGCTCCCTCAACTGCTCCTCATCACACTTGTGATCACACCCTTCACCAGCTTCATTGCCCGGACTTACTACAGCACCTCAATGTTTTATAGTGAGGAGCCACAAACTAAACACAGGATTTGAGGTGCGGCCTCACCAGTGCCAAGTAGAGGGGAACAATCACTTCCTGCTGGCTACACTATTTTTGATAGAGGCCAGGATGCCATTGGCCTTCTTGGCCACCTGGGCACACTGCTGGCTCATGTTGAGACAGCCATCAACCAACAGCCCTAGGACCTGTTCCACCTGGGAGCTTCCCACAAATTCCATGAATTATGGAAATCATGACTGAATTCTCCTTGTGAAATGTAAGAACCAGCATCAGTTTCATGATGCACTAACTCAGCAGTTTTGTTTATACTCTTATAAAGGGACTAAGAGGACAGATGCTCCCCTGCAAATGTGTGTGGAGGGGAATCAGTTTGACCCTGTGCCAAACTAGCGACAAGGGGAAGCCTGTGCATGGGCCCACAGAGGGCAAATGCACACTGCACAGTAGGAACCAGGGCTGCCAAGCCACACACACTGTTAAGCAGTATGAGAGGAGGCTGGAGAGGTTGCTATTGGGCAAGGATAAGAAAGTGAAAGGAAAAAATCCTTCACGCACCATGGACTGAGCTCTGCACCCTTAACCAGCCAGAGAGGTACTAGTTTAGACATCTTAGAAATGCAGCATTGTTAAATAATTTGTGCCATCTGCCACTGGGGATCCAGGTGCACATTGGGTTGACCATTTATCCATGTGTTTTCTCAATCTGGGAGTGTGCAGAAGTGAAATCAGCTAACAGAATGCCCTATATGTGCACGGATCTGGGTTGCTTCCTTGGGCTTCTGCATAAGCAGAGGGAAGGGGACCAAATACTTGAAGTTCTCCTCAAGATCCTTTCTTACTCTGGGACTGTGCAAGAACCAAGTCAGTCTCCAGCCTAGGTCAGACACAATCTTCAGCTGTGCTCTGGCAACTGAACCTGCCAAAGAGGCATATAAGAGGGCATTAGTGGCAGCCTCATTTTATACAACATTACCACTGCAGCTAATCCACGGCTGCCTGCATGAGGTCTGTGGAGTATCACACATGATGGAGAAGAGCTGTTGTACAGCAGCAGTCTAGCAGCAGACCTCTCTAGATGTGCTTCATTTTCAGCTGCAGCTTCTGGGGCAGATGAGCTTTTACCATGTCATATTTTTCTCTGCCTTAGTGCCACCTTGATGGTTTTGCACGGAAAATTTGAGCCACAATCTCCTTAAGCTGGGGTAAAGGGGAGGAGGGGGGTGGGTGGGCAGAGAGAAGGGCCCTTTGAGAAGATACCCCCCCATCCGTCAAGTTTTAAGCATGTAACTTCACAAGTAACCCCCTGAGGGTCTTCCTCCAGCCAGAGGCAAAGGTAGTCCTGGAGCGCAATGCAGGGGAGCAACTGTCAAGGATAACAATGCAGCCTGCCATAGGGATTCAGGCCAGGAAGGAGACAGAAGAGTTCAGCCCCCTGTCACCGCAAACTGCCTTCACACAGAACTAGGGTGAGCATTTACAGCAAGTATAAACTGTTCTGTGAAGGGACCTGGCATGGCAGAGCAGTGTCTGCATGGAGTGAAGGTTTTTGGCGTGGGTGGGCATGTTTGTTCCAAATTACCAGGAATGTGCAGCCTTGCAGCCTCTGCGCACACCTGCTCAGCTACTCTTTCTCTCTCTCTCTCTCTTGCTGGTGATGTGGCTGTGTCCTTGACCAACTTTCCTGCCCAGCAAGCATAACCTCCACTGTGCTTTTAACAAGCTGCCCATTGGAGCTCAGTCAGCTGCCAGGGGTGGGTGTCTCCAGGCTCTCCTCACACCTGCATGTTCCTCCTTCCCCACTCGAAACTTCAACCTTAAAAGAAATGAAATAGAAGGAAAAAAAAAAGGAGGTATTCACTGATGAAGGCTCTAGCAGCTGCTCGCTGTACTCATCAAAGAAGAGGAAGTGCCAAATACTTCCTTGTAGGAAGTGTTTCTGTAATCAAAGTGCTCTGCGGTTGAGCTGCGAATGTCGATTCCCTCCCGCCCAATGCAGCTCCTCGGTCATGAGCCAGAACAGGAGGTAGCTGGCTGCCCACACCCTTGTCAGTTTACACTTTCACACAGCAACACTCATACCTCTGTTTTCCTTGTGACATTCACCATTTCCTGGTGGAGTGAGGACAGACCAAGCCAGGCTGCTGCTGTGAGCACATTCACACTCAAGCCAGCACTGCACCTCAGAGCCCAAGCAAGTTTCCCATGAACAAGCACAAATGCTTCATGTCCCCATCCCCAGATCATCTTGCCAAACTGGGAGGGTGGGAGAGTGGCAGGAACAGGATCATGTTTTTGCTGGGAAGTGTCCCTTCTGTCCCCCATCCCCCCACACCCCATTTGCTGTGGTAAGGCTCTTACAGCCAAACAGGGAAAAATTACTCGTGGCCCATCCAGAGGATCTCAGTAAAAGCTGGAAAGAGGACCAAGGACCTCCCAGGCCCTGAAACCCCTGTGGCTCGCAGCACTGTTCAGAGGGTTCAGACTTTGCGGCAACAAGGAAAACCATATGCAAACATGCCAACAGAGAAAATATGCCAAGAAAAAAATAAAGTATTTTTGAGCTGTTATTTTTTCCAGTGCTGGCCAGTCATAATTTTGGTTTTTTGTGTGTGTGCTTTTTATTTAAACACCAATACTACACTACCTGGAGAAGCTTATCTCCTAAAACAGTGCACACTTCAAGCTACAAAATCAAGCTGGAAAAATCAAACAGATCTTTGCCCTTCAAGTTCTGTTTTCCATTTCTCTCTTAAAACCTAAAGACTTGTCCTAATCAAACAGTACTGGGGTTTTTTTATCCTCTACCATGTCCTTTTTTCAGTTACAAAGTTATATTCTCCAAATTAACACAGTGTTTAAAATAACTATACCCAAAAAAGTCCTGTAACTTGTAGCAAATGAAGTGCACCAGAAAATCCCATCCAACCACTTGGCAAGGCAGACCAGGATCACAGGCAGACCAAGGTGCCGGCTCCCTGCCACTGTGTACCAGCGCAGCCCCCGTGACCTTACAGCAGCTGATGTTCTCATCCATTACTTCTGCTCTGTTCATCTCAGCGTGCTGTCCTCCCCACCAGATTTCGTACAGAGAAATAGAAAGGACACAGGAACACAAGTTTAGCTTGCTGACATAATGCCCATATTTAATCTTTTAAAACAAGAACAAAATCAAGAATAAAATCAAGAATAAAAATTTCATTTAAGTCATACAGTACATTAATCTTTCAGCAATGACCCAATCTACAGTACTCAAATGCCTGGCATGAAGTCTATTATCTCAGCATTTAACAAGTGTATAACCAGTGACACAGTAAAAGAAGAGCTCACAATACACAGCTAACACAATAAGTTTAGATTTTCTTCTAAGAGTCCAGCTAGTGTTTGTAACACATGGGTCACTTTTGAACCATACTTTATTCAGCTTTTTGTTCAGTCAATCTGTTTGGGGCTTTTTTTTTTCTGTTGTGTGAGTTTTTCCATTATGTACATGAAGATTATTTTGAATGAAATTGCACAAGTTAGAATATCTACCTATAGGCATACATGGTCAATCTAACTAAAAAATTTAATAAGCAGTAATTACTCAGTCCTGGTTATACATTCCTAAAGGCTTAATAATACAGTTTTAAGAAGAAAAAAAATAAAACAAAACACAACAAAACATAGTTGTAGGGTGGCACTCTCTGTATGAAGCCTCCTTCCCTCCCAAAACAACCAAGGGTTAACTGTACTTTCCATGTGTGAAATGGGATCTACAGAGAAGTAATTTCAGCTCCTAAATAATATAAAACATGTGACTGTGTCCTTTCTAAAGTCTGAATGGTTCAATGCGTAATTCAGTGAAGCTCTCAAACAAATAATACTGGTAGGATGCAGACTGTTAACAGAAATTAGGACAACATGCCCCAATAGCACATTTGGGTAACAAAACTGTATGTGTTAAGGGGCCATTATCCAATGGTTAAAGCAGTTTGATGCAGGACAGCTCTCCCTGCAGCAGCTGCAGAGGAAGGGAAAGGGTGGGATCTTCTGTTCCTTAGTCAAGGCTACAGCTGAATTTTGCCCACCTCTTACTCAAGCACCTGCCCTCTTCCTGCTCTCAGCCCCTTACTCCTTTCTGAGGGGGAATCTCCAGCCCAAAGACAACCTGAGCATGGCAGAGTGCAAGCCACCCCTCTATCCATCCCAACTCCTGATGCTCAGGGACAGGCAGAGGTCTGCTCCTGCTCCAGCTCTACTGCAGGCATGAGGGCTCCCATTAACCCACTGTGGCGCAAACAGGAGGTTCCGCAGCCTGGTGGCTTTCTGGGTCCTGGTGTCGACTACCACGTACATCTCGATGCAGTAACACACGGAGAGGTCCCTCCCTCCAGAGTAGTGTTACCAAACACTACAGACCCAGAGAGCTATCTCTAAGGCAAGTTAACTAAACACAAGGGTGATGCTGCATCTTCTTCCCACATTAGCAAAACAGAAACATAACTAATTAACACAACTGCTCTGACTTCTTTTAATCTCTCTCTTCTGGTGCCAGGTCTTGCTACAAATGGAAAAAAAAACAACATAGAGACCCACTTTCCTAGATGGAAAAGCAGCAGAATCTTAAGCCTTGAGAATCTGCTTTGTAATTTGCTACTGGCATAAACAACAAAAAAAAAGTCCCATTTGTTTGGTTGGTTTTTGTGGTGTTTTTTAAGAAAAAAAATTCAGACCATCCAGTGCACTTTCTGTGCACATCACGCACACTCACATGCACACGCACCAATAGAGAGCTCCAGAAGAACAAGCATGAGAACCACAAAGCCCAAATGGTGAAAAGACATGGGGAAATCTTACTTTTTTTTTTCAATTCTCATTTAGCAATGAAGCAGCAAAACGATGTATTGCAAGAAATAAACGGTCACAGAACACACATACACCCAAACGCAACCATGGATACATTTTTCCCATTTTTTTTCTCTGATACATGCTGTTATTCATCTGATAATTTCTTTCTGGCTGTGCTGAAGTTTTTGAAGAGCATCTAGTGCTTCTTTAACCTTTATCAGAACGCAAGAACCTCAGTGGCAATGGACAATCAATCTCATTAGTGCCGCAACCAACCATCTCCACTTGAGATTCTCTACGAGCCCCTTTTGGAAGTTGAATCTGACTCTGACTCTTTAGTGCCACTCGTGGTTGGTTTTTTTTTTAAATTAACAAACACAGCATATTAATGCAAATTCGATGTTTTCTAAAAAATGCTCAGATAATTAGTTCAGCAATATGCAAAGTGCATCTATTTGGTTCTTTCCATAGATCGCCTTCTGTTTTAAGTTTAAATTCCTTCACAGTTTAAAATATTGTGAAGAAATTATATGTATACTTTATGTATAGAACTATTTATATACATACACATATATACACACAACTCTGTACTTTATATAGCCATAAACACTCACTACTTAACTATTTATATTATATACACATGGCATGAACACACGCTCGGTGAAGAGTTGGTGCAGGCTGAAATCATTCCATTGCATTTAATGGAATAACAGCAGTGAAACCATGAGTGAGTTATCAAGAGACACAGACATATATCTATTAGATAAGTGAAAGACCAATTAAATCAGCTCTTCCTTTTTCCTATTAGCACAGGATTGCTCCCACCCCATTCCATGCTCCGTATGCACATAGTTATTTTGCGTTCAGTTTATGTAAGAGGGCAGTGGTGGTTCTTTTTTCTAAATGAAAGAACAGTCCATATTTGCTCGGGCTCATTGCAACCTCTTCTGCAGAAGTGTGGCACAGATGGGTCTGGATGCCTTGGAGGACTCCAAATGCTGTGCCATCATTAGCTGAAAGCACCTGCCAAAGCTTTATTGCATGGTTATGGGACAGCTATCAACTGTTCACAGTCTGTGAACTCTCTCCAACAAGTGGTACAACTGTATAAATACATATTTTAGCACAAAACAGTTTAACACGAGGCAAGTCCAAGTACAAATTGAGACCTAAAGGCCTATGGGTGAACTTTAAAGGCCAACAGTTCTTCAGAGTGCATGTTGTTTAAGGAACGCAAGTCGGGTAATTTCAAAAGAAGTTTTGTGAAAATAGAGGCTTCGTTTGGGTGATTTTTCATAATTAAGGTCCTTAATGCACGGATTAGTGTTTCCTGAAGTGCCTCCACAGAGTTGACATTTTCTATTCCGGAGCGATCTATACAGAAGGGCACAGTAAGGAGGAGAGAGGGGGAGAGAGAAATTAAAAAACAGGAGGGTGGGGTTAAAAAACAAAGAAACAAAAAAAAGACTGAACAGATGCAGTTTGCAACATAAAGTCATTGCAAGAATCACTCACCAATTAACAAGCACAAGAAAAATTAGATATTTAAGCCAGAAGTTTCAAATCCATATACTGAAAAGTCTTTCAAACATTATTTACCATTATCTTTGCAAGTTAAGGAAGCTCATGCCAAACCGGCAGCATTCAATCACCACTTCTGTAATCCCTTATCCATATGTCCAGAAAAGGACAGATTGAAGCACATGCTTAAATATGTTGCTGAATCACAACTTTCAATACAAGGAGAGAGACAGGGCACATGAAAGTAAAAATTTCAAACATTTCTCAAAGCTGGACATAGAATCCTAAAACTTAAATTGGAGGTTTGAGGAGGAAATCCCACTCGGGACAAGCCACACTCATATCTGCACAGTGGGATCCTCAGGGGCAAAGGGAGTACAAGCCTTGATACAAGTGGGCACTATTTCCAAGCATGTTCTGAAGCACTTACAAATTGAAACATGAGGCACCCAAAAACTCCCAACTGAGGAAAAGAAGAATGTCAACATCAAGATAAATATTATGCTTTCACATACTGCACTCACCCCACGCCTGAAGCATCTCTTTCAAGAGAGCTGTATTTAAGAACACACCTGGTATCCTTAGGTGGAACCTAAGTAAGCAGCTTAAAAGGATGAATTTTTAAGTAAAACATCTCACCTAATAACCATGAACAGCAGCTGTTTTTTTCCAAGCTGTAGCCTCTTTTCTTAAATGCTATGTAAATTCAGTAGGGCACGTACATACCCATGTGACGGACAGGAACAGAAATGTGCTTTGATGTGTACATGTACTTAAGCACTCGGCAGAACTGGGACATGGAATGACAACAGCTTTCTGGAGTAACACTGAGTCAGATCGTACAGTCAGAGTGGGAATCCCTTCCTTATGCTGTCAGTGTCAATCCAATCAGACCGCTCAGGTGAACAGAGTCTAGGAAGTCCTGGACTATTCAGTACACTCCCCTACTGCTATGGGAAAAATTATTACATAATCCACTTAAGGATGCATCTTGAAGCAGTTAATGTGTTTTGTTCCCTTAGGAAAACTGTTCCAGAATCTTCTACTGCAACAATTAGGAGCTCTGATTACCACCAAACAATTCCACTCTGTGAAGATTGTCTGTTAGGTTTGATAGCTGCTGTTCAAGGTAACATGAGTGAAGAGACATCTCTCTGCCTTTATTGATTAAACAATTATTTCCGCTTGCCCTGTGCTCTACAAAAGGTTTGCTCTATTCCAAGCAGGTATGACAACATTTGCACAGAATATGTCCAATGGAGTTCCTCAAGAACTCTGTACAGTGACAATGGTACTGCCTTGCCTCTGAAGGTGGAAGAATGCAGTCCAACCTTTCCTGGCTGCCTCAGGCAAGTTAATGTAGCCTCCTCTCCTTCAATTAGTCCAAGTCTTTCCTCTCCCTCTCAGACAACTTCCAGTTGCTGCCAGTGGCCAGCAGAAGAGTTTGTTAGTACTACTCCAGTAAGAGAGAATAAGAGAGGGTGTGTATTTTATATTCTTCTACCACAGTGTATCACCCTTAGTTAAGGTATTATCTAGTCTCTAGACCCGCATGAACCACATTCTTTCAGCTTTGCTTCTACCTTGCTTTTTCCTTCTTCAGTGCCCATGATCCACCTTGCTATCTCCCCTCCCTCTTCACTACACCCAGCTCAGTGAAGCCAGAGGTGAAGCATTCTTTCAGTTTTGGAATGGTACCAAGGTAATTCCTTATGACCACCCAAGCAGGACCCTGCCTTTTCTTTCTTTTCCATACGACATGAAAACAAGAGGATGTACGGAGTTACACGCAGTCCTTGCTACTGTCCCTGCTTCTTCTGCACATTCTAAATATCCCTCATAAGAGTGGTTATTCATCCAGTGTTATGTGGAAATGTTTCTGACAGGCATTCTCCCCACTAGCACTACTTAGAGACTTACTTCTTTTTTTCCATTGGTGGTTTTGGGTTTTTTCTTAATTTTAAGTAACTGAAAGTCTTTTAAAAAGATTTTTAACTTGTGCACCATGCTACTTTATATTCTGGATCACCTAATCAGCATTCAACAGTCACGCTCCTGTTTGCTTCTGGAACTGATATAAATCTTGACTGCTCTCTTCCTTTCAATCTCCTCTTAAATAACTTTTATTCTGAAATGAAGAAGTCTTAATGGCCTTTTTCTTCCACCTTCAGTTCTTCTTACATTCATGGCATATTTTGCCTTTGCTTGTATCTCCGTGTCATTCCCTCTGATCCTGTTCTTCAATTCTTCCTCCACCTCTAACTGTCCTCCACCTCCCCTTACAGGAAACGACTCTTTGTGTCACACCCCTCTCCTTGAGGAGTGTGGTGCAAGGGCTTTGTCTTTCAAGATCTGTTTAATCAACAGATGCCTACAATCCTTCAGTTCTACAGGTGCCTTCTCCTCCTGGCAAGCCCTCACACTGAGAGCATCTTCCCCAGGAGCTCTGTTGGGGGCACTTCTGTTCTTCTTTGGTACCTGCTTGAGCACAAAGCTTGCTCACTTACTTGCACAAAGGAATGACTGCAGCATTTCAATCCAGTCGCAAGCTACAGAGTAAAGTTCACCTGAGATTTCTGACCTCACAGTAAACATCAAGGTTACTGTTGTGTCTGGAATACAGCTCCAACATTGACTAATGAAGTTGTACTTTATAAAACCCTAGAAGTATTTAGTGAAGGCGTCCAGGAAGGCTGTGATTAGACTGCAGATCACGAGGTAGCTAAGACAGGTAGCAATAAGGTCCTAAAAAAATATGATCTGAAAAATCCTCAGCATCTATGCAAGAAGCCTGAATACCTGTTGCACAGCTCTGACATTACATGCTGTACGTTACATACCATCCCTAAACTAATCCCTACTGGGAACCAGCAATCAGAGCACTGCTTAAAAGGCTAGGGGGCCTGACTCTGTGCTAAAAGAACATTTAACAGAACAAATACAGCCATTTACATTAAAAACAGTTGGCAGAGAGATTGTGATATTCCAGGACCCAGTAGCTGAGCAAGCAAGAAGAGCAGCTGTAAGCCTAGTTACATTGCACAAGAAGGGAAAAGTCCTTATTTTAAAGGTTGCTTCCAGTTCTTGTCAAAAAAGGATAAAAATTGTAGAGGCTGGAATAGTAACTAATACCCCAGGTTTCTCTCTGCTACCTGAACATTTTCACTAACAGATTATAGTCCCATGCCTCCTTCACACTGCCATTTGTTCTGGCTCTTCAAGCTCTGTGCCACCCTTCGCTCATTATCATGGCTTACAGACTGAAGAGGCAACAGCTGCCCCCTCCTGCACTGTAACATTTCAGTTCGGCCACGCACAAAGCTGTTAGACTGAACTGTCCTACCTTGTTTACAGAGGCTTCAAGTGCCTACAGCACCATGCCTGGGGTGCCCCTGCCTGATAAGAAAGACATGGGTTTGAATCACTCATGTGAAAGAGGTGCACTTTTTCAAGGACTTGAGTGCTCCCCAACTGCTGGCTTGCTGTCTAAATAGGCCCTACGAGCATTCCTGCTACCTACCTCTAGAAAGCTTCTTAAACTGCAAGCAGGGATTCTGCATCTTGTATTCCAGGCATTATATGGAGAGCTAATGTGCCTAATTTGAGGCTTGAGATAATACTACAGAAGTAGGTGCTTAATCCTTCTTTGAATCTGGGCCAGGGTGTTCTGTATATCCAGCGACTGAAACAAGATAGGAGGCCGGTGAAGATGTCAGTGGATTGGCAGGCCTTTAGTGGTAAGAG
The DNA here is from genome assembly GCF_003984885.1 of Neopelma chrysocephalum. Taxonomy (NCBI): domain Eukaryota; kingdom Metazoa; phylum Chordata; class Aves; order Passeriformes; family Pipridae; genus Neopelma; species Neopelma chrysocephalum. Next base: position 6,230,489 of record NW_020897695.1, on the reverse strand, counting down.
GTCATGATGCAGATGACAGGGCTTTCTTGCTGACATAGGCAGAGATCAAACTGCTGGATTTAGACTTAAGTAAAATACACAGTAAACTTAAATGACAATACTTGGAAGTAAAAATACCACCTTATCTAAAGACTTATGCTGTGCAAGTCAGGAGTAATTTCAGCGATGCTGTCCTGTGAAGCTTAGAGGAGTCAGACAAATACCATCTAAATGGCCATGGGGCAGTTATGAGATGTGTTTTTGCATTCTACAGAAAGCAGCAGGAAAAAATAAACCCATTGTCACATTTTTCAAAAGGCAATATTAGAAAGACTAGGTATGTAAAAAGTAGATTACAGGCTGCTAATAGCTTAAAACCTACTCAATTGCACTTCGACATGAAATAACAGGCTATACATTTTACAGAAAACTTTTAATACAGAGCCACATTCAAATCTTGACAAAGATGCAAGTTAACTTTCTCTCCTTACCAGCAGATACCAGGACAACCGCTGTAAACAAACTCATTTCCTCATCGCTAAGTTGCAGGGCATTTAATTTCTCACTAAATTCAAACATTGAGTTGAGCAGATCACCAGCTCCCATTGAATGCAAGTCATCCACACTGTACTTTTTTCCACTCAGGAAGGTGACAGTACGTTCCTTTGCATCAAACAAAGATGCAAATCGTACCATTAAAACCTGGTGAAAGAAAAAAAAAACAACAAAAACAGATAAATGCAAATGCATTTCTAGAAAAGCCAAAGAAAAATACTAAACCTTTTAACATCATTCAAACTGTCTCATTAACTGCTCTACAAGCATTCTATATAGAAACTGTCAGCATGCTGTTGAGCTGTAAAACACAGTGCAAGCTCTGGTCCAGTAATCTAAGAGAAACAAACAAGTGGCAAAATTAGCGAGTGGATGCAGGGGAGGGGATACAGAACATGAAAGGGAGGAAAATTAAAATTTAAACCTCAGACAGTCTGAGCCACGCAGACCATGTCACTCATAAATATGCCAGTAGGACAACTTGCTTAAGCTACTCAACAGCCAAAGGCATACAGAGCGTTTTTTGGCCACACTTATGAGGAGCAAAATGAAGATACCGAACCAGATTCTCACTTGGCATAAACTGGAGCAGCTATACGGAAATAATGCTGATTTACACCACCTCATGATCAGGCCCCCTAGGCATTCTTTGGGAAAGTACCATGCCGCATCACTGTACCCACAGGAATGTTAATGAGCTCTGGTAGAAGGCCACATGTGTGGCTTTCAGCTTTTGAAAGGCTAGGGAAGCACAGCTTGAGATGGCACCTGGTCTGTAGCAGCTGGGAATACCCCTTTGCTACAAGCACCACGGCTGGAGCAGCTGATGTGAGCTAAACTTACCCCTTTGGGCTGAAATTTCTCCTGTGGTTTGTCAGTCGTACTGTGAAAAGTTTCCCTCTGGAATGGCTTGTAAAGTATCATTTGCTCATGTTCAACAACCTTATTTACATTTTCAAGATTTAAGTTACACAGAACAGCCTTCTTATTTGGAGAAAACGAACCAACTGGCATTGGTTAAAACTTCAGACTCGCTGTAATCTCCTGGTGTGACAGCTGTCTCTTCTCACTTAACCTACATAACTGCATTAATTTAAATGTTTACTACAGGTGAGAGGAGAACCAGGGCTTCAAAGGCTAGTGTCTTTGACAAGCTTAAAAACAGGAATGTTCAAACCAAATGAAGATGTTTGAGAATTCAAATACCATTCATGCACATCCCATGACCTGCACCTAAATTTTAACAGCCAAATGACATGCAGCAACCTTGATGGACACACGAGCACTATGCACTATTCACTTTTGTCAGCTAGGCTGCATGTCCTGTGCTGACATTAACTACAGAGTGCAGAAACCTAGATGCAGAAGCCCTCTGAATACAACAAAGAAAGACAAAGGGCAGACAGACAAAGCTGAACTTGTGCATTAGCACAGACCCACCAGGTATTCAACAACCTTTCAGTTCAAAATGGCACTCTCCCTACAGAACTGGGCTTTAGAAACAAACTTTAAATAATGAACAGCCAGTATTAACACTAGCATTCAAAACTGAAGCTCATAAAGTTGTGTTGACTTATACTAAGGCAAAGAGCTCACCTATAGATTTCCATGTCAACATTCTAACCTAAGGAAGAATTGACTATGACATAGCACAGGCTTGATTCATTTCATTTCACTTCAAGCCAGACTCCTATTTGTGCATGCTGAGGATATACCCGATCAATCCTGTCACTCAATCACTGCAACGTAAGCACATAAAAACCTCCACACCTGAAGGTTGCTTGCTCACTTCCCTACCACCTGTAGTTAAATGACCAGGTTTGTGAGTCTGCCAAGAAGCTGAGTCACTACTCAAATGGATCCATTTGAGTAGTGACTTGCTAGCTCTACCATCAACTACATTTGGAGGGAAGGTGGGGGAGGGCCCACTGAAAACCAGTCAAGTTCCTTATTTTACACTCACTGCTTTTTCTGAGATTGCTGTCATAGAAGCCATGCAGATGCCACCACAATACACTGAGCTCCCCAGTACTCCCAGTTCTAAAAACTTTTTTATCTTACACGTGTGTGTGAATATATATAGCTATGCAGCTTCTGCACCATCACTGTCTCCATGTGTCTTCTTACCCTCAAACGAACAGCTCCTTGAATACAGGCTGCTAAGAAGCACAGTGCCAAGCCAACCACACCAGGCTTGGAGGCAGCACTTTTACTCGGGTTCTTCTATTAACATGCAGACATTGGAACATCCCAGTTCAGTTACCCACAAGACAGAAATGACCTTGTATGCCTCAGGCTTTCAAGATGCTTTTTGCCTCTATTGCAATGGATTCATTAATCCTGTTGTGGTTTTTTTTCCTACTGCTCTCCAGCATCACTTTTTTTGTTTTCTGTTGCTAAGGGGCCACATAGGCCTTTAACTACAAGTACCAGCTCACTAACAGAAATCATTAATGTTTCTTATAAATAAGTGAATAGTGACAAGCATGCAGCCATACATTATTATAAATTCCCCTGGATATAGAAACCTTCTTATCAGCAGTGCTTGTAACTGGCAAAAAAAGCATATGAATGAGGCCTGAGAAAAGCTTGAGGTGAAGAGAGGCCAAGACAAAACATTTTACTTGCAAAATAGAAAGATTTGGCTTCACTTTATAGGAACAGTTCAAGCCCAATTTTCCACCCTCCTTGAGGGCATTGGACAGCAGAGGAAGGAACTAACATTTTTGTGTAATGTGAACAGCAGTGTAAGAGACTGTAACTGAAGAAGTGAAAATACAGCCCCTATGCCGCAGGAGTTGTAGATGAATATTAAAAGGTCAAGAATAGGTACAACAGAAAAAAATACAGGACAGCAAAATGAAAGCAACAAAGAAACTGACACATTCCAGGCACCAAGTCTTCCAGTATAACTTGTACCTTCCAACCCAACAATTATTCATCTTAGAAATGGGCTGTGTAAATGCCCAACACACTACACAAGAAATGTCTTCAGTTTGGGTAAAACCAAAATCCAGGACACCTCTTTGAAAGAATAAATCAAGTAAACGAGAGCAAAGACATCACCAACTCTATCCTCTCCAGGAAAGCACAGTAACATCAAATACTTGGGACTTCAGCTCCTCTGGCCCTCTATATTCAAATTGCACATTTGAATATTTATAAAATGTGTATGATCTCCAACAGACAAGGGTCTGGAAGAACAACTAAAGCCTTAAGTAAAGGTCATCTTGTGAAGGTCACTAATTATAAAACAGCACCAAGCTCTGTGGTATCAATTCCAAATTAACACCACTAATTCACACACACGTCATGACCACAAGTGGATGAAATTAACCACGAGGACCTAGAGGGATTAGTCTAGAGTAAGTCAGGCTGCAGCTGGCACACAGCACCTCCAGAGCTGCAGCAGTACAGCTCATTACTACTGTTACTGCATTAGACATGGAAGCTTCAGACACCCCCAGCTGCCACCAAAGGCTAGTGGTGACTGGTCAGGATAGATACACTCTGGCTTTGGCAGGAAGCAAAGCGGCACAAGGAAAGACACAGAGAGCCTTAAACACATTTCTTGACAAAACTTGTAAGTCAATAGACAGCTTTCTAAACTATCCACCCTTCTGGATGCAGTACACTTCTCCAGAGTAAGCAAAGGTAGCCATCAGTGTAACCACTGCTATACAAAACCAAAAAAACCCTAATTACCCATTTATTAATGTCCAGGGAAGAAGAATGGGTAGAAGGGCTGAGCACTTTTGAGCTAGTTGGAAGAGGGACAATTCACCAAGATCTGACAAAACAGATCCCTTGGACATCACCTTGAGGAAAGCTCAGAGCTACCACCCATGACCATGCTGGTTTCGCCTGATGTAACCCAGTTCTATTTGGTTTTGTTCTTACAGAGTCAGACTGATGCACAGCTTGTCAGATTCACAATATACACACAGTGATCTCACCTCAAAGGTCCCAGCTTTCAGAAGATTGACCTGGTCATGCTGGGAGAGATCTCGGAATCCGGGGATGCGCTTGGCAAACTCCACCACTTCCTTCACTGCAGGGGTAAAACTCAGGGAAAACTCTTCCCAGACTTCATGGCCAGATTTGTTTGGGTCCACATGGGGAGTCTTACTCATTGGGCAGACCTGATGTTTACAAAACACACAAAACAACTTTTAAAGATATCACTCCGAATCCTGACAAATACTTGGAAGAAATAGGTTTATTCTTCTACAAAACTTAGCGATAATGACATATAGAGAAAAAAAGATCAGTATTCCTCAGTCATCTCCCAAAGCAACTGGATTTCTCCCCCTTCCTTTAAAACAACCAACCAACCAACAAAAAAAAATCCATGGTTGATTGTCAGCAAGTTGTTTATAAATTTGCTGACTTTGGAAACTACAACAGTGTTTACTGCAAAAGATCTAACTGAACCAATGTTATGCGATTCGTCCCTGATCTCAACTGATGTCTGACAGCTGGGTTTCTCTTATTTGTATTATCCCTGTAATTTCACAGTTAATCATGATTTCAAAATCAATTGAGTGCAATCTCACAGTCATGACTACATTCATTCTCCTATCTGTCTTGTTTTGCAGGCAACTGAAGTGCTTCAGTCAAGGTGACAAAGGTGTCAACACTAGAGCAAGAAAGCCAGCCTTGGTTTCCTGAGTCACAGGTTTACACCCTCATTACAAGGATAATCTTCCTTTACAAGTTTTCTCTCACTTGTATCACTGAAGGAGGATCACCAAGGAACTGGTATTCCAATTTTTCTCAGCCACAGGATGACAAAATGCTCTTTTTTTTACACAAATATACAGCAATTTTTTAGTAGGAAAGTCTGAATCCATTACAATGAGATCAGACATATCAGTCAAGGCTGACTGCCAATAAATTCCCTCTGCAAGACCCAACCAGAAGCTCTGAGATATTTTCAGTTCTGCTTTCTAAAATTTACATCTTTTAATGAAGTTTAAACCTTTTAATATTCATTTCACCTGTCATCATCAAGGATAAGAATTCCTTTTAAGTATTCCTCACAAGTATCCTAAATGATGTATGTAATCCTACATAATGTCAGCAAAACAAAGAAAAAACTGTGAAATAGATTAGCAATTCCTCAGAGCTGTGCTGTTTTCGCAGGGCATCTTGAATATGGTAATTGCCTAGCAATTCTTTGTGTGGAAGGTTCTAAGACTACAAGAATATAATATTTTGGCAAAAGGAAAGGTCTAGGTATACAAACAGAAGGATGGCAGATGCTAATAACTGCTCTGCTCGTGATACTGCAGTGGTTCACATAGATATTGTTAAAAATACAGTAATCTCTGAAAATAAGGAATCTCCTGCTCCTCACCGGACATAAAAATCACCATAACTTCTAATCCTACGATGGTTTAGCTTAACCCACAGGCACTCAGTCCCAAAGGGAAACTACCACTTCTCCACCCTGTGCATTGTGTTTACACTGTCTTGACAGCCCTGTGCCCAAGAGTCATAGAGTATCTCAAGTTAAAAGAGACTCCTAAAGACTGAGTCCAACTCTCTGCTCCTTGCAGAACTACCTAAAACTAAACCATATGACTAAGAGTGTCGCCAGGTGCTCCTTGAACTCTGACAGGCTTCCTATGGAAGCAGTTGTCAGATGTACAGTCACCAGCTCTCTTTAGAAGAACATCTACAGAAACGACCTGTTCTGCTTTTCTGGTTACAGGGGTATTGAGTAAAAAATATCAAACCCCTGAACATCTGTCTCCATACTGGTTCAGAGCCTAATTACATGCCCTTATTGCTACTGACTCATTTTGGTTGGATCCTGATCTCACTGAGTTCTCAGGCAAAACCCTTATGCATGTCAGAGATGTGGGGCAGGGAGGGGGAGCTGCAGTGCTCTGTTGAATTCAGTTTTGTTTCCTCATCGTTGGCTGTGTAAAGCCTCCCTGCAGCTGCCATGCACAGGTCAAACTGACTGGTTGAGCCTCTGCAAGGCAGCACCACTCCCTGCCCGCCCATACTGATGGGTTTAACCTCTGCTTCTCAGGAGTGCCAAGAATGCCATTGTAGTGACACCACATACTTTCCCTGCAAGGAAGAAAGGTTGGCAATTATTATTATTTGCCATGGTGTAGTGCCCAGAGTCTGCAATTAAGGTCAGACCCTCCTAGGGATGGCATAGTCTATATATGCAGTAGCCAAAGAAGGGAAAAAAAAAAGGCACAAAAAAAAACCCAACAGAAAAACTGTCCATGAAAATACAGCAAAATCAACAAATAAACACTTTCACTGTGCAAACTTTCAGGGGTCTTCAAGAACCTGAGAAGGATCTTTATAAACTAGGAGGAAGAAAACCACCAGCAGCTCAAGTACTTCAGAAAGGTCAGGGTCTCGCGCTTCACAACAGGAGTGCAGGATGAGAACGAGGATGTTATGTTCTCTCATCCCAGGCGGTTGCAGTGATAAAGAGAAGGACAATCTATTTTAAGGGGCTTACAGAATTGGTTGCCTGAATAGCAGAGAAACAGCAGGTGCAAGGCAAATGAGAGGGATCTGTTAAGGAAAGACCAAAAAAAAAAAACCCAAACAATCAAAAAAACCCAACAACCATATGCAAAAAACCAGGAAACCTCCTTGTTAAGAATTCAGTGAAAAAATGCTCTAGTAAAGTCATCTAAGGTCCTCAAAATGTGTCCAGAGCCTCACATGTGTAAGTACTACAGAAAAGACCCTGAACGTCTCTCAAGTGGTTTAGCTGTACATCTTCCTCCTGCCTCTGTTCGTATCTGAAGATGTTCTAGGGTGAAAAGGATGCATAGCCTGTGCGCCCCATTAAAACAAAACAAACAAACAAAAAAACCCCAACACCAAAAAAACAGCCTACCCAGCAAGAGAGAGATTTTAGAACACACTAGCTAAGTGTGTACACTGGCTTGAAATCCTCACCCTGGGGTTTCACCCCAGAAATTTGCTCTGAATACACTTAATGAAAATACAGTACATCTGACTGTGTAGATTATTTTAAAGTCTTCAAAAGGATTGAGTGAAAAGGAGAATTTATAAAGCGTTATTTTCTTTTCAAAGTCTATTCACTTAAAAAAACCCCTGAGTTTTCTTCAACCAACACTCTTTGATGTTCACCTACTTTCAGTTAGCTAAAAAATGAGCCAAGAAACCCCATCACTTGTATGATTTCAAATTCTCCACACAACTTGAGCTACTACCTCCTTTGTGACAATGTGCGCCATCAAGTTTATGTCAATATTTTAAGTTTCAGCAGTTTTGCCAACTGTGTGCAGCTCCATTGACCACTAAGACACAGCTGGATCACACCCACCACTAAGCCTTTCACTAAATCAAATCAAGCAATTAATATCAATATACCAGATGCATTCTTCCTCCAGTGCTGCAGGAGTAAGTGGTGTTCTTGTTTGGAGAAAAGCCATCTTCTGGGATCCTATCACACATTCGCTGAGTATAGCCACTGGTGAAGTTCATGCAGTGGCTATTTGTGAAGCACATGGCATGCCCACTTGGATAATGCATTGTGCTTCTCCCTTTGTACTGTCCACCAAGGTGCTGCTCCCTTTCAGGGTACTGAGGGCCACTGAGGCCTCCAACACAGTGCTCACTGCTCAACATGTACTGCTCGGTGTTCTTCGACACTCTCTCCCCACTCTGGGGCTGCATCATCTCTGTGGGGTTTTGGGACTGTTCTTGGTTGTACATGAAAGTGTCTTTGTGGGCTCTAGTGACCATCCCGATCACTTCTTCCTTAGCCATGTCAGCAGTAGGAGGGGGAGAAGGGCTTTTGATGGTATCCCGCTCTTGTTTGGGCTTGGAAGAAAGGTCTTCTTGAGGTGCTTGGTCTTGATGTTCTGTTAATGCTTCGTTGGGTAAGTGGCCACTGAACTGACTGTTCATCATAGTTTTCATGGCACTCTGCATTTCAATCAGCATCCTCTGTTTTTCACGTTTGGGAATACGGCCAAATCGAACAGCTACCATGGTGGAGAAATAGAAAGTGGTGGAACAAAAAAAAAAAAAAGTCAATCCTGAAAGTGTTGGCATGCACACACACAAAACACACACCCCAACCAAAAATCCTGCCTTTTAAGGAAAGGTTTTAACTGCTCTCACCAATACTACAGCAGGGATATTCCAGTGAAATCAAGGAGTTTCCAGTGCACAGGACTGGTGTGAGGTATGAAACGTATGCTGTTGTTTGCATACAAACAGAAGGCAGCTCTAAAGCACAGAGTCTCTAAAGCCTTTTCCCCTTTTACCTCAAACCTGGCTATGGAGTATACATGCAGTTGTGTTAATTGATGAAGTGTTGGGCTTTAAGATTGGGTCTATTAGATCAGCACAACTTTGTGAGCTGACAATTAGGTGAATGTAAACACAGTTCAAATCATATTTGAATAGAAGTCCTACAAGACAGGTCCTCAAGGACTAATTATATAACTTGTCAAAACAATAGAATCAATGCTGAACAAAGCTTACCTTGGCAAATTTCCTTGAAACTTTGCCTTGACAAGGACATTTTCTGCTGGCAAGGGGATGGGCATCATTGTGGCTGCAGCACTTTTGACCCTGTCCTAGGGAATCTACAACTGCCTCTACCACCCTGTCCAACCACAGCTGCACAAGGGCTTATAACCAGTTTCGACTGATGTAATTATGTTCATGCAGTAGTCCATCATTAATGTAACTAAGTCTCTTTCATTAAAGCAGGTGCAACCTTATGCGCAAATAAGTGCCTAGGGGATGAAATAACTCCTATGCACGACAAGAACTCAGAACAATTATTTAAAATAAGTTTTAACACTCCACCCACTAAATTATTAACAGCCCAAGATTCCTAGTTCTTGTGAAATAAACACCCAGAGAAAATTAAAAAGTGAAACAGAAGGAAGAGTTCTGGTTTATGTCAGTAAGTTGTAGCAGACAAATGAACTACACATATTAAAAAGTCACAAGGAGTGGACAGCCAGCAAGGTGGTCAGAGACATAGCTCAACACTACTATTTCCTCCTTGCCTTTCCTCTCCCTCCAAGAAAAGAAAGAAAGAAAAAAAGAAAGAAAAAAAACGGAGCAGATACATGCTCATCCTATGCACCCAAAACTAACTCTTTAGGCTCTGTAGCAATTACTTTAAAGCTATCAGCTTGGGCAGAATTCCCTTTCATTGAAAAAGCAACAGTAACAAAATAAAAGAGGGGAAAAAAAAATAAAAATATGAGTCTTGTTCAGTTTCAGGCAGGATACACAAAATTGAAGCAGTTGTTACAACCATCCCCCTAACAGACCACTGCAGCATATCCCACTGCATCAGCCTCCACCGGCAGGAGAACAGCTCTGCGGCTGTCAGCAGTATTACGTTACCAGTCCAGGAGAGTCATGGAGCAAGAAGGCAAGCTGATCTAAATGTTCTCAGACAGTGAACCTGCTCTTGAGAACAGGGCTAGCTGCATTATCTGCCATTAAGACCCTCAGCGATCAGTTTTGAAGTGAGCAGCAGATTCCCTCTCAGAGGATCCCTGCTCAGTACAGGAACGTACCATCTCTTGACATCCCAACAGACAGACATTTTTTGAAACGACACTGCTGGCATCTGTTCCTATTCATTCTCATTATAGAGCAGTTGTTATTCTTCAAGCACTTCTTATACTGGATGTTTTGCTGAATGCTTCTTCTGAAAAAACCCTGTAAACAAACAAACAAAAAAGCCTCACAACTATCATTACAGCACATATCAAATTCTTCTGCCAAGATTCACTTCTCCGCAAGCACAGAAAACCTCACTGTCTCTCATCAGCTGCTTCAGAGCCATCAGCCCCAAGTGATTTTAAAGAACTTGATACTCCTCAAGACTTACTTCCCCTTTGTGTGTGATCTGTATATAATGCCAACTTGTTATGATTTCTAATTACAGAAAATGCTAAGTTGTTCCCTGCACAGTCAGCACTGAATCTCTCCAGTATTACCTCTAAGACTGTACTAACAGTTTGTAAGATGCTCTCAAACACCTCTGACATCAAGCGCAAATACGGGAGTCAAAAATCAGATCTTTTGACATCAACCTCTGCAGTTTGGCAACAAAACCATCCTGCTGCACCATATGACCTTCAAAGGTGGTTCTTTCACACAACACTTAAGCTGACAAACTCCTTCAAAGAACATAACATTTGCAGTGTTACAGATTCAGAAAATACACATTTAGTGATGCATGAACATGGAAGCACCCAGTTCTGGCTTTCCCTGTGGTAAAGTATTGCTTTTCCAAAGCTATTTTGTTCTGTGCCCCAGCCCAGGTGACAACCCACACCCACTATCTCTTAATGCAATTAACATGCACATGTCTTGCGTGACATGGTCCTTACCACCTCTGCCTCCAGTTCTTGTTCTCTGCCATGCACTCCAGGTCAGGCAGGATTGGACAAGGGGTGAGAACAGAAAGTACTGCAGAGGTTGGAAAATACTGTGTATTGCTAAGTGGTTTGCCTTTTCCCTACAACTTCTGAAATTTCTCATATTTAACAGATAAATACACAGACTTTTTTTGGCAGTATCACCCCTTTTCCCCAATGGGGAGAACTTGAGCATTTCAGCAGCAGAAAGGTGAGCAGAAATATAGCTCACCTTGCAGCCCTCACAGGCATGAACACCATAATGAAATCCTGAAGCGACATCTCCACAGACTTTGCAAAGAAGAACCATGCCATTAAATTCTAGAATCAGAACAAAAAAGTCAAGGATATAGAAAACCAATGACAACTGCAGGAACATGTTTCCACCTTTTAAAACCTGGACTTAAATCAAAATACATCAGGTCAGCTCAACATATGAAAAAGTACAGCAGAAGAACAGACACCAAGAATGTACCAAACTGAACAGTTCAGAAGGTACTAGGGCAAAGGAGGGGGGAAAAGACAAACACGAAGCACTCAACAGAATAGGTAGAAAGCACATATTCAATGGGCTTTCAATCACAGTAGCACTGCACTCAACTGTAGAAAAAGAAAGTCTGCTTACATTTAAGCACTTTTAAAAGGACCATTCAGTTAACTAGGCCACTAAAGTTCAGGCTCAATCTGTTTTTTCCATCAGGACAAGTAAGCCTATAAAAGGCTAGAGTTTCCCCAACAGAGAATAAACATCTTTTCTTAAAAACCAGAAATATTAAAGGACACTTTATTATATATTAAAAACAAGCCATACACTACCTATTTGATAACAATTTAGGACTAGTAACTCAGCCACATCTACGTATGTAAAGACTGCTCATTTGAGTGCATATCCAGAATGGCATGCTTGTACACTTGAACTTGAAAATACCTTCTCAGCCCTGTAAATATGCTCATGGTTTGATTTTTTTACAGTTTTTCCCCACCTTTTTTATTTCAGCTTGTCAATAAAGATTTTTTTGCAAGGTTCAAGTCCTGGTCTAACACTGGTTTCACCAAAGCCAATAGGAATTTTATTAGTGACTTCAGTAACCACAAAGTTACCTTAATACAAGAGAAAACTGGAAATACTCCCACTATTCTACTAGAAAAGTAACTTATTTGACATTTGAGTTTCATTTGTAAAGAAGAACTAAAACATTAAGGTTTTCAAAAAGAACCAAACCACAATTTTTATTTTTTTTTAACACAACTAGTACTGAGCTAGAAGTGTTATCTATCTATCCATCCATTTGAACAGTTTACAAGAGGTTTCATCTCAGGAACTTCTGCCCTTATACCAAGAAAACCAATTACTAGGGAATTTTTAAGAAGTAAAGGTTCTTAATGAACTTAGGGTAGGAACACCTTAAAAAAAACCCCAAACCTTTTAAGGTAGAACTGCTAGATACTTATTCTAGCTTTGTATCAATCCAAAAGAATAAAACAACTCTGTCAATAAAAGAATTGAGCCTCCAAAAGACTAAATTCCAGCCGAGTGTTTGCTGAATCACTCATTCCAGTGCTCAGTTTGATTCCTACCCTTCCAAAATTGTTCAAATATAGTTCTCTACTGTTGATCTTCTCCAATTACTAAAAGAAGTGTGAAGTGAATAGGTGAAGTTAGATTGTTAAATGCATTTTAAAAGGCTATCCTTTAGTTCCAGTTTACAAGTATTTTGTTTTTTACATCCACAAATTAAGACTTGGAATCAAAAAGATAACTGTTCCAACTGCAGCTATGTAAATATTATGTTTGGGTAATTTATTTATTTTGTTCCTCAAAACTGGGGGGGGAAGGAAAGGTGAAGGGGCAAGGGAAAGCGTATGAAAAAACAGAGAAACCAGATTTCCAAGACAGCTCCATAAATACTCTTGAAGGCAATTTCTGATTACTATTACCTTTATTTCATTACTTCCTTTTAATTGCTTGATTTTACTAAGATCAGTCCTCACGAAAATTTGAAGTAAAGCCGGACTGTATTTATGGACTGTTTGAAGTCGGCAGCAATGGGACTTCCATCTTATTAGCATTTGTACGGCAACACCAGCTGTATTACCACACACATAATGCCAAAAGATAAAAATGGAGGCTTTGCTATGTGCCTTCACCACAAGTCACGCAGAAGACCTGGTTGTAACATATGAGGTTGTAATATATAAGGGGGAAATGGTGTTTTAAGGAACCAGCACCAAACGTACTTGTGACTCCATTATGGCCTTTTGTCAAACCAGCAACACTGGACTGGTTTGTTTTAACAGTCTCCTCCAGCCGATCGTTCTTCGGTGCCCCATCAGAGCCTTCGCTGCTCCGGCCATTGCATCCGCTTTCCGAGGAGGAGCTGTTCGGAGAAGATGGTACAGGCGAAGAGGATGACTGGAAACCGCTGTCTGAGCTCTCACTGTGACATGAGGCTGGGCTAGATGCCGAGCTCGAAGAGCTGATGTAAGCTATCACACCCCCTAAGGCAAGAAAAAAAAGGCGGCACGTAGTGACATAACCAGCAGACATGCACCGCTGCCATGTGAGCCACGCCGTGACCCAGCACCACCAGATCAGCCATTACGTGCTCCTGGGAGCACTCCTCTCCCTCCCTCCCTCCCTCCCTCAAGTCTGTTTGTCTCCATTCGTTTTCAATGGCTGACCTCCCAGTCTGCCCCATTCCCTTCTCCCATCTTATCAACCTCCTCTGATCCAAGCCAAGATGAAACGGCAGAACCAACAGATGGAGCAACAAGCCATGGTGCTGTAAGGATGGGGCAGCAGGGACAGAGCACGGGATGGCCCAGAGAGGGTTTCCCTGGGCACCCTCTGAGCAGAGCTCATCTGGAGCCACAGCAAAGACAGGATCTTAGAGCGCTGTGGAGCCAGAATGCAAACAAGCTAGGTTAGCAACAGAAATAGGGCAGAGAGAAAGCCTTCATGCAGGCTCTGCGCCAGAGGCACAGAGGCTGGGAGGCGCTCATGATGCAGAAGGGAAGGGGGCAAGGGAAAGAAATAGCACTGCAGCCTGGTTAGCCTACTGAACGCCATTTGTCCGACTGCAAGCCTTTGTAGTGTTTCTAACAGCAGCTGAACTCCAACTGCCAGGCTGCTATTGCAAACAGTCTCTGTCCTGCCGTGTCTTGCAATCTGACACACTTGAGAATCCCTCAGATGAACCAGCTTTTTGTCCTCAGGCAGACCTCGGAGCAGTTCTGGCTTTTCACAGGCTCCTTCTTGCTCGTAAGCAAGACACATTGTTTGCACTTCATTTGAGTTTGTCTCCAAGACTCAGCATTTCAAAAGTCAATATAAAATCATTTGATATTTCACACAAAAATTTCAACAACCATGCAACTGTTTAAATAAATTAGACTCAGTATCTTCTATGTTTTATGCCTCTATTGCTCTGTAGAGTCTCTTCACAGACAACTCATGGTATTGCAGCAAGGAACTCCACATGCCAGTAAGAACTAAAAACTTAAAAAGGGCCAGGCGCTGCTTTCTTTTAGAGATAAAAAGCATTGGTGTCTGTAGAGTCCTCAATCAACTGAATCGGCATTACAGGTTGGGGCTGTAGCCCCTTACATCAGCCATCACCTCCACACAGATAAAGGCAGTGGTGTTATACAACCCTGGACACATCATTGCTTTCAGGGAGCAATTCTGACTTACAAATTTTCAATACTTCTATCAGCTGTAATGATCCTCTTAGCATCTCTGCAGCACCCTTTCCTCTTTAACATTTAACTTTTTTTCTACCAAGGAAACCCTTGGTAAAAAGGTTCCCTAAAGAGCATGCAGCCAAGGAGCTCCTGGCAGAGCTGCCTCACAGCACAAGTCAGACTAAGGGGCCGTGTGACACGTGCACTACACAGACTGCTGCTCACGTTTCCAGACACTGGTGCCCCTACACCCTGTCACAGCCGTTGTTCTCACACAGATTTTTCAAGAAATCCTCCACACAGCATAGCACGCATGCCGGATCAGGTTTTCGGAGAAAGGAGGATTGGCAATGGAGTCACGGGTTCAGCAACAGCATGAGAAATGAGACATCCTCAGACACCCGTGCTAGGCTAAGACACCACCTGTTTGACAAAGGTCTGTGCCATCCCCCGGTGCTGCACGCGCCTCTGCCAGGTGCCAGGTCAAAGCTCACAGTCCACCTGGTCCATGGGAGGCACCCGGTTTCTCAGCAGGCGCCATCCTTATCTGCAAGGGGCAGACCAGGACACGCAAGCACAGCACAGCTCCTGCAGGGAACTCCATATTTCTCCACACTGCTACCGCGCCCCATTATCTTTAAACCCTGCTCATAAAAGAGATTTTCTTTTTCCTCAGGGGTAACACCAATGTCATACGGCAGCACAGAATGAGTGTGTCTATGGTTTCACCCCTCTTCTTCTGAAAGCCGGAGGAGCCCCAGATAGCTGGGCTGCTCCTGCACCCCAGAGAGCCGGGCAGTCTTGCCTGCGTCACAGACTAGGTTCCGCGTATTTTTATTTCAGAAGCTGCACTTCCCTATGAACTCTGGTTTTGTTTGGTCAGCAGTCAAAAGTTGAATCTCTCACACAGCGCAGGGTGACATCTCAGAACAAAGAGCACAGACACAGTGACCTCTGTGCGTGCCCGTACACGTGCACACGCACGCCGCTGCTCTGCAGAACGGGGGTACCGGGGTGTTCGGCGGGGAGGGCAGCGTGGGGACTGGGAACTGCCCGGGCTTTGCCTCGGGAACCCGATGGAGGGCGGTGAAAGAAGTCCTTGGGGCTACGAAGGGCCGCGCTGCTAACGCTGCTGCGGAGGCACCTTCGGCTGAGTGGCGAGGACCCTTCGGGCTCTACCTGGTGGGATTTACTTGGGAAAGGGGGGAAGGGGGGCGGGGGCACCGCGCCGTGCCGGCATTTCATTTGCACAGCCATCCGGGAAGCTGTACCGCCGCAGGGACGCGCTGGCTGGGCGATGAACCCGGCCCCGGGACGCTGCGGCAGCGGGGACTCCCCGGCAGGCACCCTCAACACTGCCGATCTCCCTCGTTAACCACGCGCGAAGGGAGCGGGGACTGCGGTCCCTGTGCCCGCAGCTGCCCTCCCGCCCCATTCCATCCCACCGCACCGGGGCTGCGGCTTTTCCCTGCCGCGGTCACGCGGCGCCGGGGCTGGAAGCGCCGGGCCCGCCCCGCGCTGCCCCCGGGCCGCCCCCTCCCCGTTACACAAC